>NC_091285.1:34845930-34955930 GCF_032444005.1 Ranitomeya imitator
TATAAAATACAGCCCAATTATTAATTTTGTATTGTATTTTATTTTGTATTTATGACTTGAGGACATTTCAAACAATATTTTAATATTATTTTATTTAATATAATTTATTCTTTTTATGTAAATATTTATATTCTACATTAATTGGTATTGATTCAATTTAACATAAATATTTATGTTCTAAAATTAATTGGTATTTTCTTCTCTTTTGCAGCAAAGTGAAGGAGTTTGGAGTGCTGCACCCCAAGGAGAGAAGAAAATAAAGGGAAGGACGGGGTGGCCACAACAGGTCTGGGCCTTAGAATTAAACCCATAGGAAATCCACTAGAAGGATCCTGAATGCACTGTAACTGTGTCCTACAAATCAGAAATGAAAAGGAATATATGTGATGAGCACTCTTCTTCAGGCTGGGTAGTTAAAGAACAGTCATCTGTATTTATGTGCAATTAATGAAGTATATATATATATATTGTGGACAATAAAAGGACTGTAAAGGATTTTCTGAAGACGGGATTGTGCACAAATGATTGCCATGTGTTTTCGTGAGAAGACTGAAAAGTATAAACTGCCCTCGACAGATTAAGACTAAAGGGGCTAGAAAATGTATATAAAATCTATATATAAAGCTGGACCATTAGAGATGTGCTAAATTGACTCAGGGATTTTTTTTTACTTTTCTTTTTAATTCTTAATTTATTTTTTATTTTTTTATTTTTTTTGTCAATGCAAAACAGGCTCTTTTTTACCCCATCATTTTTCATTTAGCAACACATCCTCAAATGTTTGCATTTAATTTTACAGCACAAAAAAGTGTCACACTGAAAAGAATTAAAACACAATGGAATTTTTTAAATAAATAAATCACAAACAATGCGTTCATAAAAAAAAAACAACCTGCGATTATTTTTATTTTCTTTGTGATTATACAATATACAATTTTTATTAATTTATATTTGCAGACAAAATACATTTTTTTAATGTCCGCATTTTTAAAAAAAATAATATTTTATACTCCCATCGCTCTCCAAATCTTTAGAAGTTAACATGCTGTTTGCGCCACAGGGGCATAAAACGATCTGTAAATTAAGAACAGAGTTTTGATCATTTTTAGGTGCGCTGATTTCCTGTGGTGGCGGCGGCCGAGCTTTTCCATACATTTTTCTCTGCCTGGATGTTTGTAATAAGTAAACTCTTCTTTTTTTTATCTTTTTTTTTGTACATAATAAAAAAAAAATATTTTTCAGTGCCTTTAACTACCTATGTGTGTGACCTGACTGTAAAATATGTGTACTACCTCATGTTTGCATCACTCACTAGAAAAAATGTTTATGTTGGTCATAACATAAAACAGAGAAAAAATATCACTCAGTTTCACTTTCTGGCTTTTTTTTTTCTTTTAAGATTACTTTAGATTTAGACTTAAAATATTTTTTTTTATTTGAAAGAAATTTGGGGTAAAAAATATGGCAGTAAAAAAAAACAAGGATGGCCCTAATAATTATTATTTATGTAAAACTATCAAGACTATCTATCTATAATCTAGTTCTCAATGATCTATTTATCTATCATCATTTCTCACTCATGTATCTATGTACTTTTCTCATATCTACAAATCTATCATCATATCTATCATTTATCATCTATTATCTATCATCTATTATCTATCTATCAATTATGTATCACTACCTATCTATCATCTATCTATTATCATCTATCTATCATCTATCTATCTAACATCTAGCTATTATCTATCTATTATCTATCTATCTATTATCTATCTATCTATTATCTATCTATCTATCATCTATCTATCTATTATCTATCTATTATCTATCTATTATCTATCTATCATCTATCTATCTATCTATCTATCTATCTATCTATCTATCTATCTATCATCTATCTATCAATCTATCTATTAGTTATCTATCTATCTATTATCTATCTATCTATCTATCTATCTATCTATTATCTATCTATCTATCATCTATCTATCATCTATCTATTATCTATCTATCTATTAGTTATCTATCTATCTATATATCTAGTATCTATCTATCAGCTATCTATCGATCAGCTATCTATCTAGCTATTAGTTATCTATCTATCTATTAGTTATCTATCTATCTATCTATCTATCATCTATCTATTATCTATCTATCTATCTATCTATTATCTATCTATCTATTAGTTATCTATCTATCTATATATCTAGTATCTATCTATCAGCTATCTATCTATCAGCTATCTATCTAGCTATTAGTTATCTATCTATCTATTAGTTATCTATCTATCTATCATCTATCTATTATCTATCTATTATCTATCTATCTATTATCTATCTATTTATCTATTAGTTATCTATCTATCTATATATCTAGTATCTATCTATCAGCTATCTATCTAGCTATTAGTTATCTATCTATCTATTAGTTATCTATCTATCTATCATCTATCTATTATCTATCTATTATCTATCTATTATCTATCTATCTATCTATCTATCATCTAGCTATTATCTATCTATCTATTATCTATCTAACTATTATCTATCTATCTATCTATTTATCATCTATCATTTTTCTATTATCTATCTATCTATCATCTATTATTTTTCTATTATCTATCTATCTATTATCTAGCTATCATCTATTATCTAACTATCTATTATCTATCTATCATCTATCTATCTATTATCTATCTATCTATCTATCTATCTATCTATCTATCTATCTATTAGCCATCTATTATCTATCTATCCTCATATATCTATCATTTAAACATTGGAACAGGACACTAGTAATACTAGAATGGTGAGTGCAAAGCCTTCGAACCTTTTTCACTCTTGAACTGAAACGTCGCCATGATCGGCTATTAAACAGAAGCTCCTGTTTTCATTTTGAATGGTGTGCTGCCTCAAATATTTGAATTTCTACATAGGGTTTGGTCTCGGCCTGGGGGGCTCTGCACCCAACTTGTAATTTTTAGTGCTGCTCTTACGCTTTTGTATTTCTATCTATCTATCTATCTATCTATCTATCTATCTATCTATCTATCTATCTATCTATCTATCTATCTATCGTGGAACTTCCCAGCCTCCACGCACATCCATACGGGTTCTAATAGACTTTTTACCAAGATGCTGTTAGGAGAGAAAATGGCCATGCATACCCACTAGGGTCTGTACAGAAGTGCCCGTCTGATTAGTATAGAATCTGTACAGCACAGGGTATATGCATCTCTATACAGAATGATGCCGCAATATGCCCATGTGCATGATTGTCTGATTTCCATGTAGCCATAATACAGCACCCAGAGAAGTCTATGGCCATGTTGTATCTCCGTGAACATCTGATTTTATACAGAAAACACATTTTTACCAGATCCATGCACAATCTAGAAAGAAAAATCTTATCTTTCATCAGATGTTGTATAATATTAAATATTCCCTTATAGCTGTCCATAGGCGCTATGCTAACTGCAGCTTACACAGTGACTGGGGCAGCATAACTGGCCCTTGAACATAAAAGAGACCATGGGGAATAAGAAACCATATGCAGATCATATTTACATATTGACCCTCAGTATCTCTTCTGACCATGTCCGTTATTGGTGGCCAAACTTATTGGTGGCCTGTTCAGATGGGCCGATAATACAGAAAGAGCGCTCCTAGGAAGACTCGTTCACAATTATTGGCCTGTGTAAATGCACTTTAAATACGTTCCTAAGTTTTTGTTTTATAAGTAGATTTTCTATATCTGCTCCATTATTGACTTTTATGTTATATCAATAATTATATTTTTCTAAATCTACTATTATGGAATTTAGATTTATGTGTTTGGTATAATTTCAAAGTGAATATAACTACAGATCCAATTTACCTAAATTATTCTGTTTTAGATAGATAGATAATAGATAAATAGATGATAGATAGAAAGATAATAGATAGATAGATAGATAGATAGATAGATAGATAGATAGATAGAAGATAGATAGATAATAGATAGATAGAAGATAAATAGATAATAGATAGATAGATAGATAGATAGATAGATAGATAGATAGATAACAGATATGGGATAGATAGATAGATAGATAGATAATAGATAGATAGATAGATAGATAGATAGATAATAGATAGATAGAAGATAGATAGATAGATAGATAGATAGATAGATAGATAGATAGATAGATAGATAGAAGATAGATAATAGATAGATAGATAGATAGAAGATAGATAATAGATAGATAGATAGATAGATAGATAGATAATAGATAGATAATAAATAGATAATAGATAGATAGAAGATCTATATATATAATTGTCTAAGGGTTTTTCTGTCTGTCTGTCTTTCTGTCTTTCTGTCTGTCTGTCTTTCTGTCTGTCCAGGAAATCCCGGCTCTCTGATTGGTCGAGGCCGCCAGGCCTCGACCAATCAGCGACGGGCACAGCGACGATGATGTCATAAAGGAGGTAGAAATCTCACGTTTCTGATTCAGCGACGGGCACAGTATCGACGTAGATATCATAATGGTTGCCATGGCGACGATGATGTCATAAAGGTTGACTCGACCAATCAGCGACGGGCACAGTCTGCCGCGAATTCTGGAATCATCATTGTCCATATACTACGGGGACATGCATATTCTAGAATACCCAATGCGTTAGAATCGGGCCACAATCTAGTAGATAATAGATAGCTACCGTAATAGATACATAGATGATAGATAGTAGATAGATTAAAAAGATGACAGATAGAGGGGGATATATTCATCCAAGGATGGCCAAGAGTGTCATTGAGAAGGATATCTATATCTGTGGCTATGTCTATTTTGTTAACAGGATTTTTATTTTTATTTTACGTGATAGATTCATATTTATGCTTCTTTTGTATAATTTCACATGGTAGTAACTATGGATATAGATTATTGATTTTATTCTGCTTTAGATAAACAGAAAGATAGATAAATTAATGGTGGACACGCAACGACAAGATAAAGTGCAATATAAGTGCACTTTTATAGCCCATGTAGCGACGTTTCGGTTCAAGGCATGAAATCTTTCTCAAACTTGAGAAAGATTCACAACTTGAATTGAAACATCAACACAATGGGCTATAAAAGTCCACTTATTTATTTTATTTGGTAGGCTTGGAAATTTCCTAGGAGGCTTGGAACCCAGATTATTTTAGCTGGTGCTGCTTTCTGGTATAATTTTCTACAAGATAGATAGAAACTGCGCGGCCACCTATAGTCACTGGCCAGAACAGTCATTGTGCAGTGATTAGTCAGGACCGCAGACAGGACGTAAATGTGCTTCAGTCCATATAGCTATGAGGAGAAAACTAGCACAAGCATTCATTAGGAGAGCGTCTGCTCACAGCAACCAATCAGGTTTATGCTTTCATTTTTCAAAAGCCCTCAGGTAAATAAGAACCGGAATCTGATTGGTTGCTATGGGTTATCTATGTGTGTGTAAATACATGCACTGGGCTGTGGAATATGTAGGCCTCACACAGCCTTTAGTCCAATGTGGAGGGACCATGGCATTAACTAACTCTTTTTCCACCATCTATTTTGTAATTCAATATCTAAATGTGATAATCAAAGTGAAATAGGGCAGGGATTTTTAAAATGCGGGCACGGAGGCCTAACAACAATATGATCCTTATATACAGTATATATAGGCTGAGTGCTTATAAACAGTAATAACTGTGGTAGTACCTTGATTACACACACACACATGTATATACGGTATATATATATATATATATATATATATATATATACACACATATCACTGGCGGACACAGACAGAAGAGGGCCCCTGTGTAAGAACAATATATGAGCCCCTGCCATCGTTATGCACAATTTCACCTGCTTTGGAGGTAGCAATGGACCCCCTTACAACTTGGGCCCCCGTGCGGCTGCTCAGGCTACACCAATGATGTTTACGCCCCTGATGTGTGTATATATATAAGAAGAAACAGAATGGGAGCAGCACTCCAAAGGAAATAAGTGAAAAAGTGGACTTTATTCACTCAGATACATGTATTATTCAATGTCTCATTTGAAGCCTTTCTCAAGCATATACAGTTCAGACCGAAAGTTTGGACACACCTTCTCATTTAAAGATTTTTCTGTATTTTCATGACTATGAAAATTGTACATTCAGACTAAAGGCACCAAAACTATGAATTAACACACGTTGAATTATATACTTAACAAAAAAATGTGTAACAACTGAAATTATGTCTT
Organism: Ranitomeya imitator; assembly: GCF_032444005.1. Lineage (NCBI taxonomy): Eukaryota > Metazoa > Chordata > Amphibia > Anura > Dendrobatidae > Ranitomeya > Ranitomeya imitator. The sequence continues at coordinate 34,852,187 of NC_091285.1, forward strand.
ATATTCTAGGTTCTTCAATGTAGCCACCTTTTGCTTTGATGACTGCTTTGCACACTCTTGGCAGTCTCTTGATGAGCTTCAAGAGATAGTCACCGGGAATGGTTTTCACTTCACAGGTGTGCCCTGTCAGGTTTAATAAGTGGGATTCTTGCCTTATAAATGGGGTTGGGACCATCAGTTGTGTTGAGCAGAAGTCTGGTGGATACAAAGCTGATAGTCCTACTGAATAGACTGTTACAATTTGTATTATGGCAAGAAAAAAGCAGCTAAGTAAAGAAAAACGAGTGGCCATCATTACTTTAAGAAATGAAGGTCAGTCAGTCCGAAAAATTGGGAAAACTTTGAAAGTGTCCCCAAGTGCAGTTGCAAAAACCATCAAGCTCTACAAAGAAACTGGCTCACATGAGGACCGCCCCAGGAAAGGAAGACCAAGAGTCACCTCTGCTTCTGAGGATAAGTTTATCCGAGTCACCAGCCTCAGAAATCGCAGGTTAACAGCAGCTCAGATTAGAGACTGGGTCAATGCCACACAGAGTTCTAGCAGCAGACACATCTCTACAACAAGTGTTGGGGATTTATTCAAAATTGAAGGCATACTGAACCAGCATGGCTACCACAGCATCTTGCAGCGGCATGCTATTCCATCCGGTTTGCGTTTAGTTGGACCATCATTTATATTTCAACAGAACAATGACCCTAAACACACCTCCAGGCTGTGTAAGGGCTATTTGACCAAGAAGGAGAGTGATTGGGTGCTGCGCCAGAATATCTGGCCTCCACAGTCACCAGACCTGAACCCAATCAAGATGGTTTGGGGTGAGCTGGACCGCAGAGTGAAGGCAAAAGGGCCAACAAGTGCTAAGCATCTCTGGGAACTCCTTCAAGATTGTTGGAAGACCATTCCCAGTGACTACCTCTTGAAGCTCATCAAGAGAATGCCAAGAGTATGCAAAGCAGTAATCAAAGCAAAAGGTGGCTACTTTGAAGAACCTAGAATATAAGACATAATTTCAGTTGTTTCACACTTTTTTGTTAAGTATATAATTCCACATGTGTTAATTCATAGCTTTGATGCCTTCAGCGTGAATGTACAATTTTCATAGTCATGAAAATACAGAAAAATCTTTCAATGAGAAGGTGTGTCCAAACTTTTGGTCTGTACTGTATGTGATATATATATATATATATATATATATATATATATATATATATGACACATATAGACACAGACACATATAGTGGGTATGGAAGGTATTCAGACCCCTTTAAATTTTTCACTCTTTTTTTTCATTGCAACCATTTGGTATATTCAAAAAAGTTCATTTTTTTTCCTATAAATGTACACTCTGCACCCCATTTTGACTGAACCCCCCCCCCAGAAATGTAGAAATTTTTGCAAATGTATTAAAAAAGAAAAACTGAAATATCACATAGTCATGTGTGTTCAGACCCTTTGCTCAGACACTCATATTTAAGTCACATGCTGTCCACTTCCTTGTGATCCTCCTTGAGATGGTTCTACTCCTTCATTGCAGGCCAGCTGTGTTTAATTAAACTCATAGGACTTGACTTGGAAAGGCGCACACCTGTCTATATAAGACCTCACAGCTCACAGTGCATGTCAGACCAAATGAGAATCATGAGGTCAAAGGAACTGGCCAAGGAGCTCAGAGACAGAATTGTGTCAAGGTACAGATCTGGCCAAGGTTACAACACAATTTCTGCAGTACTCAAGGTTCCTAAGAGCACAGTGGCCTCCATAATACTTAAATGGAAGAAGTTTGAGAGCACCAGAAGTCTTGCTAGACCTGGCCATCGAGCCAAACTGAGCAATTGTGGGAGAAGAGCCTTGGTGAGAGAGGTAAAGGAGCTCATGTTTCCACTGTTTCTCTAATCACCTTTGCTAGTTTCCCTTTCTTCTGAATTTATGTCAAAGTTTGATCCAGAACCCTTTTCCAGTTCTTCAAATTTATTGTATTCCTACATCTTGTTGGACTTTTGTTATTGTCCCATTGGATACCTAATGTTGTTTGAAACTTCCTCTGGCTATTTTTCAATTCCTGTTCAATTGTGATTCCTTCTTCTTCAATAAAAAGAAAATTGAAAGAAAGAAAGAGAGGTAAAGGAGAACCCCAAGACCACTGTGGCTGAGCTCCAGGGATGCAATAGGGAGATGGGAGAAAGTTCCACAAAGTCAACTAACACTGCAGCCCTCCACCAGTCGGGCCTTATGGCAGAGTGGCCGGAAGGAAGCCTCACCTCAGGGCAAGACATATGAAAGCCGCATAGAGTTTGCTAAAAAAAACACATGAAGGACTCCCAGACTATGAGAAATGAGATGTTCTGGTCTGATGACACCAAAATAGACCTTTTTGGTGCTAATTCTAAGCAGTATGTGTGGAGAAAACCAGGCACTGCTCATCACCTGCCCAATACAATCCCAACAGTGAAACATGGTGGTGGCAGCATCATGCTATGGGGGTGTTTTTCAGCTGCAGGGACAAGACAACTGGTTGTCATTAAAGGAAACATGAATGCGAGCAAGTACTGAGATATCCTGGATGAAAACCTCTTCCATAGTGCTCTAGACCTCAGACTTGGCCGAAGGTTCACCTTCCAACAAGACAATGACCCTAAACACACAGCTAATTCCAAAGACATACTGATAGGGAATCTAGATTGTGAGCCCCCATCGGGGACAGTGATGATAATGTGTGCAAACTGTAAAGCGCTGCGGAATATGTTAGCGCTATATAAAAATAAAGATTATTATTATTATTATTAGCTAAAATAAGAAAGGAGTGTCTTCAGAACAACTCTGTGACCATTCCTGACTGGCCCAGCCAGAGCCCTGACCTAAACCCAACTGAGCATCTCTGGAGAGACCTGAAAATGGCTGTCCACCAACGTCCACCATCCAATCTGACAGAACTCGAGAGGATCTGCAAGGAATAATGGCAGAGGATCCCCAAAACCAGGCATGAAAAACTTGTTGCATCATTCCCAAGAAGACTCAAGGCTGTACTAGCTCAAACAGGTGCTTCTACTCAATACTGAGCAAAGGGTCTGAATACTTATGACCATGTGATATTTCAGTTTTTCTTTTTTAATAAATTTGCAAAAATTCACACATTTCAGTTTTTTTAGTCAAGATGGGCTGCAGAGTGTACATAAATGAGAAAAAAATGAACTTTTTTGAATTTACCAAATGGATGCATGAAACAAAGAGTGAAAAATTGAAAGGTGTCTGAATACTTTCCGTACCCACTGTATACTGCTTCTCCGTGCAGTATATAAAAATAATTACTGTGCAAACTAAGCAGAGAGGGTTTGGGGCAGGAAGGGTTAAGTATATAAAAGAGCGGCATCACTCAGGGAAAGGGCATGGTCTATCATTTGGTCAGACCGGTGGAGCTCCCTGTCTTTCTGTGGCCACCCCTGGATGTGTCATGACGGGGAATGATAGGAAGTGATCTAAACTCACAGACACCCTATTAATTCATTCAGACCTAATCCAGATTTGAGGCAAATAAACCTCAACTTGTAAATCCATCAATTAAGTTTTATGTCTTGCTGTCCGACTTATCTGACACAAAACACAAGCCCGGAGAGGAAGGAGAGAACATATAAAATTCACTGAAAGGCCTGGAAACCAAAAACAAGGACATGGAGTGCAAGCTTGTTAATTTTTGTACAAGCAAGAAAAGTAAAATAGTCCCAATATCAATCAATTGGTTCCATAAGGTTCAGGTGAAAAAATAAACACAAAAAAAAGATTAAAGAGCATTTGTGCAGCAAAAACTAAACAATGACCGCCAATACGTCTTTTTACTGACCTCAGATGTAAGAGAATTGGATCCCCATACTGGTGACAATCCAGCAGCTGTCGGCTGTGCACTATCGCTGACAACTTGCTGTATCACCAATACATAGTAACATAGTAACATAGTTAGTAAGGCCGAAAAAAGACATTTGTCCATCCAGTTCAGCCTATATTCCATCATAATAAATCCCCAGATCTACGTCCTTCTACAGAACCTAATAATTGTATGATACAATATTGTTCTGCTCCAGGAAGACATCCAGGCCTCTCTTGAACCCCTCGACTGAGTTCACCATCACCACCTCCTCAGGCAAGCAATTCCAGATTCTCACTGCCCTAACAGTAAAGAATCCTCTTCTATGTTGGTGGAAAAACCTTCTCTCCACCAGATGCAAAGAATGCCCCCTTGTGCCCGTCACCTTCCTTGGTATAAACAGATCCTCAGCGAGATATTTGTATTGTCCCCTTATATACTTATACATGGTTATTAGATCGCCCCTTAGTCGTCTTTTTTCTAGACTAAATAATCCTAATTTCGCTAATCTATCTGGGTATTGTAGTTCTCCCATCCCCTTTATAAATTTTGTTGCCCTCATTTGTACTCTCTCTAGTTCCATTATATCCTTCCTGAGCACCGGTGCCCAAAACTGGACACAGTACTCCATGTGCGGTCTAACTAGGGATTTGTACAGAGGCAGTATAATGCTCTCATCATGTGTATCCAGACCTCTTTTAATGCACCCCATGATCCTGTTTGCCTTGGCAGCTGCTGCCTGGCACTGGCTGCTCCAGGTAAGTTTATCATTAACTAGGATCCCCAAGTCCTTCTCCCTGTCAGATTTACCCAGTGGTTTCCCATTCAGTGTGTAATGGTGATATTGATTCCTTCTTCCCATGTGTATAACCTTACATTTATCATTGTTAACCCCTTACCGGCATCGGACGTACTGTACCGTCCGATGCCGGCTCCCCTGCTTTGATGCAGGGCTCCGCGGTGAGCCCGCACCAAAGCCGGGACATGTCAGCTGTTTTGAACAGCTGACATGTGCCCGTAATAGGCGCGGGCAGAATCGCGATCTGCCCGCACCTATTAACTAGTTAAATGCCGCTGTCAAACGCAGACAGCGGCATTTAATTACCGCTTCCGGCCGGGCGGCCGGAAATGACATCATCGCCGACCCCCATCACATGATCGGGGGTCGGCGATGCTTGTATATTGTAACCATAGAGGTCCTTGAGACCTCTATGGTTACTGATTGCCCGTCGCTGTGAGCGCCACCCTGTGGTCGGCGCTCACAGCACACGTGCAATTCTGCTACATAGCAGCAATCAGCAGATCGCTGCTATGTAGCAGAGCCGATCGGGTTGTGCCTGCTTCTAGCCTCTCATGGAGGCTATTGAAGCATGGCAAAAGTAAAAAAAAAAAGTTTAAAAAAATGTGAAAAAAATAAAAAAAACATAAAAGTTTAAATCACCCCCCTTTCGCCCCAATCAAAATAAATCAATAAAAAAAATATCAAATCTACGCATATTTGGTATCGCCGCGCTCAGAATAGCCCGATCTATCAAATAAAAAAAAGTATTAACCTGATCGCTAAACAGCGTAGCGGGAAAAAAACTCGAAACGCCAGAATTACGTTTTTTTGGTCGCCGCGACATTGCATTAAAATGCAATAACGGGCGATCAAAAGAACGTATCTGCACCGAAATGCTATCATTAAAAACGTCATCTCGGCACGCAAAAAATAAGCCCTCAACCGACCCCAGATGATGAAAAATGGAGACGCTACGAGTATCGGAAAATGGCGCAATTTTTTTTTTTTTTTTTTAGCAAAGTTTGGAATTTTTTTTCACCACTTAGATAAAAAATAACGTAGTCATGTTTGGTGTCTATGAACTCGTAATGACCTGGAGAATCATAATGGCAGGTCATTTTTAGCATTTAGTGAACTTAGCAAAAAAGCCAAACAAAAAACCAATGTGGGATTGCACTTTTTTTGCAATTTCACCGCACTTGGAATTTTTTTCCCGTTTTCTAGTACATGACATGCTAAAACCAATGATGTCGTTCAAAAGTACAACTCGTCCCGCAAAAAATAAGCCCTCACATGGCCAAATTGACGGAAAAATAAAAAAGTTATGGCTCTGGGAAGGAGGGGAGCGAAAAACGAACACGGAAAAACGAAAAATCCCCCGGTCATGAAGGGGTTAAACCTCATCTGCCACCTTTCAGCCCAAGTTTCCAACTTATCCAGATCCATCTGTAGCAGAATACTATCTTCTCTTGTATTAACTGCTTTACATAGTTTTGTATCATCTGCAAATATCGATATTTTACTGTGTAAACCTTCTACCAGATCATTAATGAATATGTTGAAGAGAACAGGTCCCAATACTGACCCCTGCGGTACCCCACTGGTCACAGCGACCCAGTTAGAGACTATACCATTTATAACCACCCTCTGCTTTCTATCACTAAGCCAGTTACTAACCCATTTACACACATTTTCCCCCAGACCCAGCAGTCTCATTTTGTGTACCAACCTCTTGTGCGGCACGGTATCAAACGCTTTGGAAAAATTGAGATATACCACGTCCAATGACTCACCGTGGTCCAGCCTATAGCTTACCTCTTCATAAAAACTGATTAGATTGGTTTGACAGGAGCGATTTCTCATAAACCCATGCTGATATGGAGTTAAACAGTTATTCTCATTGAGATAATCCAGAATAACATCCCTCAGAAACCCTTCAAATATTTTACCAACAATAGAGGTTAGACTTACTGGCCTATAATTTCCAGGTTCACTTTTAGAGCCCTTTTTGAATATTGGCACCACATTTGCTATGCGCCAGTCCTGCGGAACAGACCCCGTCGCTATAGAGTCCCTAAAAATAAGAAATAATGGTTTATCTATTACATTACTTAGTTCTCTTAGTACTCGTGGGTGTATGCCATCCGGACCCGGAGATTTATCTATTTTAATCTTATTTAGCCGGTTTTGCACCTCTTCTTGGGTTAGATTGGCGACCCTTAATATAGGGTTTTCATTGTTTCTTGGGATTTCACCTAGCATTTCATTTTCCACCGTGAATACCGTGGAGAAGAAGGTGTTTAATATGTTAGCTTTTTCCTCGTCATCTACAACCATTCTTTCCTCACTATTTTTTAAGGGGCCTACATTTTCAGTTTTTATTCTTTTACTATTGATATAGTTGAAGAACAGTTTGGGATTAGTTTTACTCTCCTTAGCAATGTGCTTCTCTGTTTCCTTTTTGGCGGCTTTAATTAGTTTTTTAGATAAAGTATTTTTCTCCCTATAGTTTTTTAGAGCTTCAATGGTGCCATCCTGCTTTAGTAGTGCAAATGCTTTCTTTTTACTGTTAATTGCCTGTCTTACTTCTTTGTTTAGCCACATTGGGTTTTTCCTATTTCTAGTCCTTTTATTCCCACAAGGTATAAACTGCTTACAGTGCCTATTTTGGATGTTCTTAAACATTTTCCATTTATTATCTGTATTCTTATTTCTGAGGATATTGTCCCAGTCTACCAGATTAAGGGCATCTCTAAGCTGGTCAAACTTTGCCTTCCTAAAGTTCAGTGTTTTTGTGACTCCCTGACAAGTCCCCCTAATGAAAGACAGGTGAAACTGTACAATATTGTGGTCGCTATTTCCTAGATGGCCGACCACCTGCAGATTTGTTATTCTGTCAGGTCTATTAGATAGTATTAGGTCTAAAAGTGCTGCTCCTCTGGTTGGATTCTGCACCAATTGTGAAAGATAATTTTTCTTGGTTATTAGCAGAAACCTGTTGCCTTTATGGGTTTCACAGGTTTCTGTTTCCCAGTTAATATCCGGGTAGTTAAAGTCCCCCATAACCAGGACCTCATTATGGGTTGCGGCTTCATCTATCTGCTTTAGAAGTAGACTTTCCATGGTTTCTGTTATATTTGGGGGTTTGTAACAGACCCCAATGAGAATTTTGTTACCATTTTTCCCTCCATGAATTTCGACCCATATGGACTCGACATCCTCATTCCCTTCGCTAATATCCTCCCTTAAAGTGGACTTTAGACAAGACTTTACATAGAGACAAACCCCTCCTCCTCTCCGATTTTTACGATCCTTTCTAAACAGACTGTGACCCTGTAAGTTAACTGCCCAGTCATAGCTTTCATCTAACCATGTCTCGGTTATTCCCACTATGTCAAAGTTACCTGTAGATATTTCTGCTTCTAGTTCTTCCATCTTGTTTGTCAGGCTTCTGGCGTTTGCGAGCATGCAGTTTAGAGGATTTTGTTTTGTTCCAATCTCCTCGCTGTGGATTGTCACCGTCCATATCTGTTTAACACCTTAGATGCTGCTGTCAATAATGACTATCATATAAATGGTTAAAAGAGTGTGGGGGCTCCCTCTTTATTCCCATCGGCACTGTGAGATCATGATCGTGTGGTCCTGATGTTTGCCATGGCAGTTCATGGCCACATAGCAGCCTGTTCAAAAGTTAGCGACATTTAGGTGGTAAAAATACACATTCCTATCATGTCACTTTGTATTAATTCCTGAAAAAAAAAAGAAGGGTTAATATACTACCTGACAGCAGTTTTCAGTATGTCAGGAGGTGTTGTTTTTAAAATGGTATCACTTTTGGGGGTTTTCCAATATATAGGACCATCAAAGTAACTTCACACCTGGATAGGTCCTTAAAAAAATACATTTTTGTAAATTTTCATGAAAAAAATGAAAAATTGCTGCTACATTTTTAAACCTCCTAAAATGCTAACAAAATAAAATAACATTTTAGAAATGATACTGATGTAAAGCAGACATGAGGGAAATGTTGTTTATTAATGTTTTTGTGTGCTATGACTATCTGGATTAAATGGATAATCATGCCAAATTTGAAAATGTGAAAATTGCTCATTTATTTTTACATTTTTGCCAAATTTCTGATGTTTTTTGTATATTTATTAAAAAAAAACATCGACCTAAATTTACCATTATCATAAAGTATAATGTGCCATGAAAAATCAGTCTCAGAATCACTGGGATTTGTTGAAGCGTTCCAGAGTTATGTATTTCTACATAAAGTGACACTGGTCAGATTTCAAAAATTTGGCCCATTCACTAAGGGGTTAATGTTACTTAATTTTAGGTTTATAATTTAGAAGAATGAGTGTTCTGTTTTCTGACCCAGATGCTATTTCAGCAGTAACATCTCACTCGTCAAAGGTGGACGAACACCACCCTCAAGCAAAGACGACCAGAAAGCACCTTCTTCATGTCTTGGACTGCCACTGACTTTTTTAAGTTTCTGGACAAAAAAAAGTGTCAAAGTGCAAGATCCAAAGAGGTAGTGGAGAAAATTCGCTCCAATTCTTCCCCAACTGATGATGTCAAGGAGGGGAAGCATTGGATGTTGCCCAGTCCTTGTGTCCTCTCAGGAGATGTGACGACGACGGTTGGAACTATTTATCACCTTTCCATAGAATAGATGATAAAATTTTAGATCTGTGAGGGTCCAACTATTGGGAGTCCCACTGATTGCTAGAAGCGTGCTCTTTTTTATCCTTGCTAGGATGCTGCTCTTTTTTTGTGGCGAATTCATAAAAATGGCGCATGCGGTTCATTAAGTTCATTAATGCTCTTTATTTTGGGCTTTAACCCTTTTTGCAATCTTTTAGAGCATAAAGTGGTTCAAAATGTGCATACAAATTCCAGGCATACATAAATTTCAAAGGTGGAGTGGGGGGGAATTGAGGACATTTACAACAAATTTGGTGACTTTTCGAAAAGTCGCAAATGATGAATCAGCCGAAAACATCTGGAAATCCTAAACTCCATCCACAGCTGAATACTAGGAGAAAAAAAAAACACACCAAAAAGATGAACATACATAAAATAGACTTAAAAAAATGCGCAAAAGGAAAAATGAATATGGCGCAAACAAACAAGGCACAAAACAAGAAAAACTTGGACAAAAAACAGGCGCAATTGCAATAATGGGGTCCTTTGTCTTTTCCCGGAAACACATCCATGTATTGTGTATTAAAGCTGAGGTCTTTTCCAATGAAAAACACTTAGCTGCAGTACCAGACACAACTCAAAAATACAAGTGGCACTGTTTTCTTTTTTTTTTTCTTAAAGGAGATCCTTTTTGCCTTCTTTATCATTTTTAAAGGGGTTATCCATGACTTATTTCATGTCTTTATACTATGGATCTATAACCTAACAGGTTAACTAATTGTCTGTTCTACCTGACTCCAAGCAGTCACCGACTGCTCCTGCCGGCGATTCAGCTGCTCCACGTCAACAGAGAAGATCTTCTTCATCCAAGATGCTCTGTGGATAGGGCGTGACTGCTGTTGTCATGCTGATTGACAACCAACTCCCCACAGCTAGGCAATCGGCAGTCGGCTGTCAATCAGCGTGACAATGGCAGTCATGCACCGTGAACAGAGCAGAGGGAAAGTGAAGCTGCTGCTCGGTCGACATGATTTCAGCAGAAGTCGCAGAATCCCTTGGCAGGAGTAGGCTTTGACCATTCGTTGCCGGCAGAGATTAGCACCGGACAACTACCTGTCTGTTAGTTCTTAGGTACATAGTAAAAAAACAAATACCCCTTTCAGTGGAAGGGTTAGACATTTTGCCTTCTTGATGAACTTTACCATTAAAAATATCTGCCAAAAACGTGACGATTCGTCAGTCCAATGAACGTTCATGGCCACAAAGGTCAAGCACATGTGGGCGCTCTCAGCTCCGGTCTAATATACCCATAGCCTTCCAAGTCAGCCACAGTTGAAAAACTGGCTATCTATATCGAGGCAAGAGTCCAGATTTCATGTTACATCACACAATGCTAGAAATTCTCTTGTAGTCCTATAATAGGCTCAGACACAAATAAGGAGTGTCAAAGGGCTGACTATGTAACATAACAGTCTATTCCACAACGCGTTTTAGTGCTGGAGGTGGAAGGCCCATTAGTGTTAATGTGGCAAACTGAAAGGCACCTTTATACTTATTCCCCACGGCAGCCCGTACAGAACAATCTGGCCTTTATAAAGACACTCTTTCTAGTTTGGGTGGGGAATAAATAACAGACTCAAAAGAAAAGCCAAGGAAAATTAGATAAAAAAACCCCAAACCATTTTAATGAGGAAAAACACCTCGGCAGTAATGATCACACTGGGACTGCAAAAGGCCGGCACGAGAAACTCAGAGGGGCTGCAAAGCACTTTGTGTTGTGCGGGGACTTCCAGGGGCAGCTGCCAAGGATTGAAATATAGTGTTGAAGTTCAAATGTGACAAAATGGAAGTAGCAGGCACAGGGGGAAGCGGAGCGGTATGCGCGCTCTGTTATGACACAGATAATCTCCACTGAGGGAATATGTTCTATGTAGATCATTAGTAATATCGCCTCCCATAAAACACGGAAAATGGAAGGAATCATGGGTTTAACGGGGATGGTCATAAAAAGTAATCAAGAACATTGTCAGGCTCACATGTCTGAATTGTTAATGGTGTGGGATAGTGCCCCCTTCTGTTCTCACTGCATACAGCATCCTTTCCGGCAACTTAGAATGCACAATGATGAAGGAATATACAGTCATGGCAAAAAGTTTTGATACTGACACAAATTTTTGCAGTTTTTTTTAGACCTTTTAGGGGTGATTCACACGGCCGATTTTCCTGCACGTGTTTTTCATGGATATCACTTGTACCTGTGATAGTCTATGGGGCCATTGCTGTAGTTTCTTGTATTTTTTACTAACATGGGGTGTGACAACCATTTTTGAGCTAAGCATTTCATCTATATAGTCATGGACAGGTGTCTGACCAGTTCTCTGCGTTTATTCACATTAATGAATGAATTACTCCTACTATTACTACTTTTACGACAACTACTACTACTACTTTTACGACTACTACTACTATTATTACTACTACTACTCTACTTCATAACTATTACTACATCTTCTATTACTACTACTAGTATATATTAATAATCAGGGCTGCAACTAGGAATTTCGGGGCCCCATACTGGCAACATTTTCAGGCCTCCTTGAGACTCTGCCCAGGCTCCACCCCAGCTCCGCCTCCACCGCTCGAACCTTCCACAGTCCCACCGCTCACTCTTGGAAAAACTCAACTTCTCCACCACGTCCTCATCAATCACATATTAACAGTTCCCATCAAGCACCAGATCACATTCATAACCAGCAGTTTTTGTTCTGGTCAAAAGAATTTTTAAGCTGCCACCACAACAAGGTAGACTCTTTTGGCCGGACCCTACTCTACTCTATTAAATATAAATATATTTTTCTGTATTTTTCTTTAAGGAAATGAGTCACATGAATTTTTTTTAAATGACCATTAATACAACATACCAGGGACAAATGCCATCACACCATGACCAGACCACATATTACCACCACATAGTGACTGCATACTACAATACTGATCATTAATAAAAAAAAAAAAACACAATACTAAGTGACATTATACACAGAAGCTCTGTACATAGTATCCAGTGTCAGTATACAGGTAATGTAGTGATCACTGGTGACATTATACCCAGGAGCTCTGTATATAGTGTACAGGTAATACAGTGATCACCAGTAACAATATACACAGGACATCTGTGTAGAGTGTCAGTGTACAGATAATATAGTAATCACTGGTGACATTATACACACGAGCTCTGTGTATAGTGTCAGTGTACAGGTTGCTCTCATCAGTAGTTTGCACCTGTGCTGCTTTAGCATTTATTATCGGGGGCCTGCTGCACCCTGCGAGTGCATTTGTCATTTGACAAGATTTTGGCGAGTCTGCTCTTCATGTTGTGTTTTTTTGAGTTTTTCTATGTTAGCTGATTTTGATATTAGAGTAGGACTTGCAAGTTGATGAGGACCCTTGACGTTGAGTTGCAAGCTTATCCATTTTGGCCAAAATTGTAACTAATACCTCATCTAATGTATTATATACATTATTTAATTTTTCATCTTTTTTGCACTTTTTATCTTCTTTTTGCAGGGTGTGGCAGGACTCCTTTATGTTGTTCCTTGTGTGTTGCATGTATATATATATAGTGCTGGACGGCCCACCTGCTAATACTATGGGCGTGATCAATAGGTTGTCCAGACACTGTGCATCACATTTATCTGTGTGAATAGTGTCCTATGCAAGCCTTACCTGTGTGCATTTTTGCTACTATGCAGCCAACCCCTCTAAAGTTTGGGCGAGTGGGTGGTTGCTCTCATCAGCAGTTTGCACCTGTGCTGCTTTAGCATATATTATCGGGGGCCTGCTGCACCCTGCGAATGCTGTTATGGACCTGGTGGTTAGGAGCACCTGGAACAACCTGATGGTTAAACTAACACAGAACAAGCCCTGGGAAGTGGGAGCTCTGCTGACCGCAACCCCTAATCCTATCACACACACTAGAAATAGCCGTGGAGCGTACCTATCTCGGCCTAGACGCCTCTTCACAGCCTAAGAGCTAACTAGCCCTAGAGATAGAAAATAAAGCCTACCTTGCCTCAGAGAAATTCCCCAAAGGAAAAGGCAGCCCCCCACATATATTGACTGTGAGTTAAGATGAAAGTCACAAACACAGGAATGAAACAAGTTTCAGCAAAGGGAGGCCAGACTAACTAAACAGACTGAGGATAGGAAAGGTATCTTTGCGGTCAGCACAAAAAACTACAAAAGACCACGCAGAGTGTGCAAAAAGACCTCCGCACCGACTCACGGTGCGGAGGTGCCACTCTGCATCCCAGAACTTCCAGCTAGCAAGGCAAAATCATGATAGCAAGCTGGACAAGAAAACAAAGAACAAATAATAAACTAGCAGGGACTTAGCTTCTGCTGGAGTAGACAGGTCACCCGAAAGATCCAAGAGCGAACTGAACCAGTACAAGAACATTGACAGCTGGCATGGAGTACTGATCTGAGTGTAGTTAAATAGAGCAGCCAGCCAAAGAATAAACTACGTCACCTGTGGAAGGAACCTCAGAAGCAGCAGCTCCACTCACAGCCACCAGAGGGAGTCCATGGACAGAACTCGCCGAAGTACCATTCATGACCACAGGAGGGAGTTCGATAACAGAATTCACAACAGTACCCCCCCCTTGAGGAGGGGTCACCGAACCCTCACCAGAGCCCCCAGGCCGATTAGGACGAGCCAAATGAAAGGCACAAACTAGATCGGCAGCATGAACATCAGAGGCAAAAACCCAGGAATTATCTTCCTGACCATAACCCTTCCACTTGACCAGGTACTGGAGTTTCCGTCTCGAAATACGAGAATCCAAAATCTTTTCCACCACATACTCCAACTCCCCCACGACCATCACCGGGGCAGGAGGATCAACGGAGGGAACCATAGGCGCCACGTATCTCCGCAATAACGACCTATGGAACACATTATGGATGGCAAAAGAAGCTGGAAGGGCCAAACGAAATGACACAGGATTGAGAACTTCAGAAATCTTATACGGACCAATGAAACAAGGCTTAAACTTAGGAGAGGAAACCTTCATAGGAACATAACGAGACGACAACCAAACCAAATCCCCAACACGAAGTCAGGGACCAACACAGCGCCGGCGGTTAGCGAAACGTTGAGCCTTCTCCTGGGACAATGTCAAATTGTCCACCACATGAGTCCAAATCTGCTGCAACCTGTCCACCACAGTATCCACACCAGGACAGTCAGAAGGCTCAAACTGCCCTGAAGAGAAACGAGGATGAAAACCAGAATTACAGAAAAACGGCGAAACCAAAGTAGCCGAGCTGGCCCGATTATTAAGGGCGAACTCAGCCAAAGGCAAGAAGGACACCCAATCATCCTGATCAGCAGAAACAAAGCATCCCAGATATGTTTCCAAAGTCTGATTAGTTCGTTCGGTTTGGCCATTTGTCTGAGGATGGAAAGCCGAAGAAAAAGACAAATCAATGCCCATCTTAGCACAAAAGGACCGCCAAAACCTCGAAACAAACCGGGAACCTCTGTCCGAGACGATGTTCTCCGGAATGCCATGCAAACGAACCACACGCTGGAAAAACAATGGCACCAAATCAGAGGAGGAAGGCAATTTAGACAAGGGTACCAAATGGATCATCTTAGAGAAGCGATCACAAACCACCCAAATGACCGACATCCTTTGAGAGACAGGGAGATCTGAAATAAAATCCATGGAAATATGCGTCCAGGGCCTCTTCGGGACCGGCAAGGGCAAAAGCAACCTACTGGCACGAGAACAGCAGGGCTTAGCCCGAGCACAAGTCCCACAGGACTGCACAAAAGAACGCACATCCCGTGACAAAGAAGGCCACCAAAAGGATCTAGCCACCAAATCTCTGGTACCAAAGATTCCAGGATGACCAGCCAACACCGAACAATGAACCTCAGAGATAACTCTACTAGTCCATCTATCAGGGACAAACAGTTTCTCCGCTGGACAACGGTCAGGTCTATCAGCCTGAAACTTCTGCAGCACCCGCCGCAAATCAGGGGAGATGGCAGACAAAATTACCCCCTCTTTGAGAATACCCGCCGGCTCAGGAACACCCGGAGAGTCAGGCACAAAACTCCTTGACAGGGCATCAGCCTTCACATTCTTAGAACCCGGAAGGCACGAAACCACAAAATCAAAACGGGAGAAAAACAGCGACCATCGAGCCTGTCTAGGATTCAACCGTTTGGCAGACTCGAGATAAGTCAAATTCTTGTGATCCGTCAAAACCACCACGCGATGCTTGGCTCCTTCAAGCCAATGTCGCCACTCCTCGAATGCCCACTTCATGGCCAACAACTCTCGATTGCCAACATCATAATTGCGCTCAGCAGGCGAGAACTTTCTACAAAAGAAGGCACATGGTTTCATCACCGAGCCATCAGAACTTCTTTGCGACAAAACAGCCCCTGCTCCAATCTCAGAAGCATCAACCTCGACCTGAAACGGGAGCGAAACATCTGGCTGGCACAACACAGGGGCAGAAGAAAAACGACGCTTCAACTCATGAAAAGCCTCTACAGCCGCAGAGGACCAATTGACCACATCAGCACCTTTCTTGGTCAAATCAGTCAACGGTTTAGCCACACTAGAAAAATTAGCGATGAAGCGACGGTAAAAATTAGCAAAGCCCAGGAACTTCTGCAGGCTCTTCACAGATGTAGGCTGAGTCCAATCATAAATGGCATGAACTTTAACAGGGTCCATCTCGATAGTAGAAGGGGAAAAAATGAAACCCAAAAATGAAACCTTCTGAACTCCAAAGAGACACTTTGACCCCTTCACAAACAAAGAATTCGCACGAAGGACCTGGAACACCGTTCTGACCTGCTTTACATGAGACTCCCAATCATCCGAAAAGACCAAAATATCATCCAAATATACAATCATGAATCTATCCAGGTACTCTCGGAAGATGTCATGCATAAAGGACTGAAATACAGATGGAGCATTAGAAAGCCCGAATGGCATAACCAGGTACTCAAAATGGCCCTCGGGCGTATTAAATGCTGTTTTCCATTCATCGCCCTGTTTAATACGCACAAGATTATACGCCCCTCGAAGATCTATCTTGGTGAACCAACTAGCCCCCTTAATCCGAGCAAACAAATCAGACAGCAGCGGCAAAGGGTACTGAAATTTGACTGTGATCTTATTAAGAAGGCGGTAATCAATACAAGGTCTCAAAGAACCATCCTTCTTGGCCACAAAAAAGAACCCTGCTCCCAACGGTGATGACGACGGGCGAATATGACCTTTCTCCAAGGATTCCTTTATATAACTCCGCATAGCGGCATGCTCTGGCACAGATAAATTGAACAGTCGGCCCTTAGGAAACTTACTACCAGGAATCAAATTAATAGCACAATCGCAATCCCTATGAGGAGGTAGGGCACTGGCTCATCAAATACATCCCGGTAATCCGACAAAAATTCAGGGACTTCAGAAGGAGTGGAAGGCGAAATTGACAGCAATGGAACATCACCATGTACCCCTTGACAACCACAGCTGGACACAGACATAGATTTCCAATCCAATACTGGATTATGGACCTGTAGCCATGGCAACCCCAAAACGACCACATCATGCAGATTATGCAACACCAAAAAGCGAATATCCTCCTGATGTGCAGGAGCCATGCACATGGTCAATTGAGTCCAGTACTGAGGCTTATTCTTGGCCAAAGGCGTAGCATCAATTCCTATCAATGGAATAGGATACTGCAAGGGCTCCAAGAAAAAACCACAGCGCCTGGCAAACTCCAAGTCCATCAAATTCAGGGCAGCGCCTGAATCCACAAATGCCATAACAGAATAGGACGACAAAGAGCAAATCAGAGTAACGGACAGAAGAAATTTAGACTGTACCGTACCAATGGTGGCAGACCTAGCGAACCGCTTAGTGCGCTTAGGACACTCGGAGATAGCATGATTGGAATCACCACAGTAAAAACACAGCCCATTCCGACGTCTGTGTTCTTGCTGTTCAGCTCTGGTCAAAGTCCTATCACATTGCATAGGCTCAGGCCTATGCTCAGAGAATACCGCCAAATGGTGCACAGCTTTGCGCTCCCGCAAGCGCCGATCGATCTGAATGGCCAAGGATATAGACTCATTCAGACCAGCAGGCGTGGGAAATCCCACCATGACATCCTTAAGGGTTTCAGAAAGACCCTTTCTGAAAATTGCCGCCAGGGCACACTCATTCCACTGAGTAAGCACAGACCACTTTCTAAACTTCTGACAGTACACCTCCGCTTCATCCTGACCCTGACACAAAGCCAGCAAGATTTTCTCTGCCTGATCCACTGAATTTGGTTCATCATAAAGCAATCCAAGTGCCAGAAAAAAACGCATCGACATCACGCAATGCAGGATCTCCTGGCGCAAGGGAAAATGCCCAGTCTTGAGGGTCACCACGCAACAAAGAAATAATGATTTTTACTTGTTGAACGGGGTCACCAGAGGAGCGGGGTTTCAAAGCAAGAAACAGTTTACAA
This sequence comes from Ranitomeya imitator, assembly GCF_032444005.1. NCBI lineage: Eukaryota > Metazoa > Chordata > Amphibia > Anura > Dendrobatidae > Ranitomeya > Ranitomeya imitator. The sequence continues at coordinate 34,870,028 of NC_091285.1, forward strand.
TTATTTTTGAAATTCAGGAACTTAGATCTATCCCCAGAAAACAAATCAGGAATTGGAATTCTAGGCTCTAACATCGGATTCTGAACCACAATATCTTGAATGTTTTGTACCCTTGCAGTGAGATGATCCACACAAGAGGACAGACCTTGAATGTCCATATCTACACCTGTGTCCTGAACCACCCAGAGGTTAAGGGGAAAAGAAAGACAAAACACAGTGCAAAGAAAAAAAAAAGGTCTCAGAACTTCTCTTATCCCTCTATTGAGATGCATTAATACTTTGGGCCAGCTGTACTGTTATGGACCTGGTGGTTAGGAGCACCTGGAACGACCTGATGGTTAAACTAACACAGAACAAGCTCTGGGAAGTGGGAGCTCTGCTGACCGCAACCCCTAATCCTATCACACACACTAGAAATAGCCGTGGAGCGTACCTAACTCGGCCTAGACGCCTCTTCACAGCCTAAGAGCTAACTAGCCCTAGAGATAGAAAATAAAGCCTACCTTGCCTCAGAGAAATTCCCCAAAGGAAAAGGCAGCCCCCCACATATATTGACTGTGAGTTAAGATGAAAGTCACAAACACAGGAATGAAACAAGTTTCAGCAAAGGGAGGCTAGACTAACTAAACAGACTGAGGATAGGAAAGGTATCTTTGCGGTCAGCACAAAAAACTACAAAAGACCACGCAGAGTGTGCAAAAAGACCTCCACACCGACTCACGGTGCGGAGGTGCCACTCTGCATCCCAGAGCTTCCACCTAGCTAGGCAAAATCATGATAGCAAGCTGGACAAGAAAACAAAGAACAAATAATAAACTAGCAGGGACTTAGCTTCTGCTGGAGTAGACAGGTCACCCGAAAGATCCAAGAGCGAACTGAACCAGTAAAAGAACATTGACAGCTGGCATGGAGTAACGATCTGAGTGGAGTTAAATAGAGCAGCCAGCCAAAGAATAAACTACGTCACCTGTGGAAGGAACCTCAGAAGCAGCAGCTCCACTCACAGCCACCAGAGGGAGTCCATGGACAGAACTCGCCGAAGTACCATTCACGACCACAGGAGGGAGTTCGATAACAGAATTCACAACAGAATGCATTTGTCATTTGACAAGATTTTGGTGAGTCTGCTCTTCATGTTGTGTTTTTTTTGAGTTTTTCTAAATACACTGACTCACCAATGACGTCTTTAGCTGAAGTCCTTCATCTTTGCTTTTCTTTTTCATGCAGCGCAGACCGCCATCACCTCTTCCAGCCAGGACTCATCTCTGCATAAAATAACACAGTTACCTAGAGCACGGCTTCCAGAGCACATTCCTCTCTTTTTCCCTTTCTTCTACACTATACATCTGAATATAGATATGCACCCACCATTAATACATAATTGGCTATTATGCAACCCAACATTCCAAATATAAATTATAATACGCCACTAAGCCCTTTCTAGCTATACATATCCACTTTCCCCACCTAATAAATATATAAATTAATTAGCAACTGCACTCTTTCCCCCAATTCATTACCAGTCACTGCATGCTCAACGCCCCCACTATGCATCTCCCGCTCCCCCGACTCATTATATTTACATGCCCCTTCCTTCCTAATTCATTGTCATATCGTTTCTCTGCACCCTCTATTCATTATAAACTGCTCTACCCCCACATTCAATACATCATTTACTCCCCCCCTCAAAATACATTATTTGCTCTCTCCCGATCATTTGCTCTCCCCACCTCCCACCTTTAATTCAATTGCTGTCCCTCTTCCCTCACTCTCAATTCATCATTTGCAGACTCCCATCCCCTCCCCCACTTCATCAAGTGCAGTCCCCTTCCCTCCACTTCATCATGTGCAGTCCCCTTCCCCCACTTCATCATGTGCAGTCCCCTTTACCCCATGTCATCCTTTGCAGTTCCTTTTAACCCCCAATTCATGTGCAGTCCCCCTTTAACCCCCTCCCAACATCATCATGTGCAGTCCCCCTTTAACCACTCCCCACATCATCATGTGCAGTCCCCTTTACCCCATGTCATCCTTTGCAGTTCCTCTTAACCCCCACTTCATGCGCAGTCCCCCTTTAACCCTCCCACATCATCATGTGCAGTCCCCCTTTAACCCACTCTCAACATCATCATGTGCAGTCCCCCTTACTCCTTCCCCGTCATCATGTGCAATTCCTCCTCCTCCTGTCACCCATGTATGTCATTTTGTAAAGTACAGAAAACAAAAATTTTTTGCATACGTACCTCACAGTCACTCCCCAGCAGCGCGGCTATGCCTCCAGCGTCCGGTACATGTTGGGCGTCGCCCGAAGACGGAGGGAGCAGCAGGAGCCTCACAGCCGTCAAGGTAAGACAGCCCTGCACAGCTCCGGGATAGCTCCCGGGCCCCAGCGCCGACATGTGCACCACAGCGTGCACCACTTTGCTACATGATGGGGCCCAATGACAGCAGCACATAAGCAGTGCTCCAGATCTGTGGGCCCCTCTGTGTACTGCTGTTCACCAGGCCCCATACAGCAGTAAGGGCAGTAATGCCCTGATGGCGGCCCTGTTAATACTACTACTACTGTTATTATTCTACCAATATTACTAATACTATTATTACTACTAGTACTACTGTAACTTCTACTATTACTATTACTACCTCTATTATTACTATTTATACCAATACTACTACTACTATTATTATTGCTACTTATTTTACTGCGATTGTTTGTTCTATTGCTACCACTATTACTACTTTTATTACTACATCTTCTATTACTACTAGTATATATTAATACTACAACTACTGTTATTAATTTTACTAATATTGCTAGTACTATTATTACTACTAGTACTACTACTACTTCTACTACTACTACCTCTATTATTACTACTATTTATACCACTACTATTACTTCCATTATTATTACTACTTCTATTACTGTGATTGCTTCTTCTATTGTTACCACTATTACTACTTTTATTACTGCAACTATTACTACTACTGTTACTGCTACTAACACTACTAATACATCAGTCCTTTTTTCTCTGGCAGACAGCGCCACTCCTGTCCATGGGCTGTGGCGGAAATTGTAGTTCATCCCATTTCAGCGTTCAAACTGAAGACTATAATAACTGGCGGCAGTAAGAAGCAAACCTGGGAAGTAAGTGTACAAAATAAAAAATCTCATCTTCTCTGTCCTCCCCTTACAGGGGTTTCCTTCAATATTGATTGGCCATCATTATGTGATCACGTAACATCCCAGAAGCCTAGAAAGAAGCCCTGGCGCCCAAGACTTGAAAAAAAAAATTGAAAAATACACTTCTCACGTCTTGCGTTTCTAACATTATTGGTGCTGTAGGACGAGCAGGAGGAGACCACATTTTATACCAGAGCCGCTGCCGCCGCCAATGTTCAGTTACAGTCTAATTTTAGAGAGTGAAAGTATGTAAAGTATGGGCTATCTGCAAATGAGAGAATGAGAATATTTCACATTCGTGTGTCCGCCTCCCAGGCCCACAGCCTTATCAGCTTGTAAGCAAAAGATAGGAAGGAGAATGTTTATGGTCGACTTTCCAGCAAAACCCTGATATTCATACTTTTACTATATTTGTAACCATAAATATTACAGCCTCCATTCTTGGGTTATAGCCTGCGAATTCACTTATTTTAGGTTTTGGGCAAATTTTGCTATTTTTTTCACCTGTTAAAGGGTTTCTAAAGGACTGTGTTTTGTTTCGGGGTTTTAATTATGGGCTTAAAAACTAGCAGGCAGATTGTTGTTAACTACATGCTTGTTCTACCCGGCACTGGCACAGAGAGGTCATTGACCGATCCTGCCAGCGATTCAGCTGTTCAGTGTCATCAGAGCAGCTCCTCTTCTTCCATCCTGCGGTTGACAGGATGTGACTGCCAACGTCATGCAGATTTACAGCTGGCTCCCCGCAGTTAGGTAGCGGGGAGCTGGCTGTCAATCAACATGATGTCAGCAATCACGTCCTGTCGACAGAGCAGAGAGGAAGTGGCTGCTCTGTCGACGTGATGTCAGCAGAAACCACTGAATCGCTGGTAGGCGCGTCTTGGATCGCTCTTGCAGTCAGAGATCCATGCAGGGCAGGACAGCTAGGTAGGTGTCAACTACCTGCCTATTAGATTTTAGGCAGGTAGTTTTCCAAATCAGTCAGGAAAAAAACCCAATGTGTATGATAGAACATGAACATAGCCTAAGGGACGGTTATAGAGAACGTTTAAAGTTTATATCATGCAATCTTATTCATGTCTACATAACTTTTTTCCAATTGCAAAAGTCAGGAAACACCTAAATATCTGATACATAATAGGGGAAGGCATATTACAGTAGCATGTAATAGTTTGGGCACCCCTGGTCACAATTACTGTCATTGTGAACAGTTAAGCAAGTTGAAGATGAAATGATCTCTAAAAGGTCTAAAGTTAAAGATGACATATTTCCTTTGTATTTTAGGCAAAAAAAAAAAAAAGTCTTATCTTATATTTTCAAAATTACAAAAAGTAAAATGTGCCAATGCAAAAGTTTGGGCATCACAGCTTGTAAACACTTTTTGTAGCCAGACAAATCTTTCAATTTTTGTTTGATGTGAATACTTTTCTGCCCAATGATGACAAAAGTATTCTTCTTCAGGCAGGATTACAAATGCTCCTGAAGAAGGAGCCTCTGTGCTCTGATAGCTTGCAAATATATTATTTTCTGGTTAGCCAATAAAGGTATCACTCTGAGAATTCTTTTGTCATCATTGGGTAGAAAAGTATTGTAAAACCTTCATCTTGCTCCTTTTGAGGTCGTCTGTTGTGGATTATGACGTGTGTTTAGGATCATTTTCCATTTGTAGAAGCCATCCTCTTCCTCTTTTCAACTACAGCTTTCCTACAGATGGTGTTACGTTTGCACCAATAATTTGTTGAAATTTCATTGAATCCATTCTTCCCTCTACCTGTGAAATGTTCGCCGTGCCATTTAACTGCAACACAACCGCAAAGTATGATTGACGCACCCCCATGCTTAATGATTGGCAGGATGTTCCTTTACTTAAATCCTGGGCCCTTTTTTCTCCACACATACCTGTATAACCATTGTGGTCCATGAGTTCTATTTTAACCTCATCGGTCCACAGGACTTGTTTCCAAAATGCATCAGGTTTGTTTAGATGTTATTTTGCATACTTCTGATGCTGAATTTTATGGTGCGGACACGGGAGAGGTTCTCTTCTAATGACTCTTCCATAAAGGCCATATGTGTGCATGTGTCTCTGAACAGTAGAACAATGTACCACAACGCCAGAGTCTACTAAATATTTCTGAAGGTCTTTTGCAGTCAAGGGGGGTTCTGATTTGACTAACAATCCTATGTGCCGCTTTCACTGAAATTTAGTTTGATCTTCCAGACCTTATCTTGACCTCCACTCTTCCTATTAACTGACATTTCTTAATTACATTTCGAACTAAGGAAAGCCCCACCTTTATATGCACATGATGCAAACAGACTGCAAAAAAACCCAAAAGGTATGAACTGATTGCATCATGTGCATGTAAAGGTTTGGCCTGTTCCTTTAGCTGGGCATTATATTGCTGTGGTCTCCCATGGCTGTGTGTCCACTAGTTGGGCTCAGTCTTTCTCAGCCCTTATCCACATGCCGGTCCCTTGACAAACGGTAAGGTTTTTAAATTTAGAGTTAGGACTGTCAGAATTACGGTCACCATGAAGAAGTGGGATGGCTTTCACTTTTTTTTTTATAGAAAAAAACATGTTAACTAAGTACCGTATATTATTTTCATGCATTATACTATTTATTTACTGCAAGGTATTTAATCATGTTTCTGGCTTTGTTTTTTTTTTCTATTTAGTGGCCAAGTGTGAACTTGCGCTTACACACTGCATGCTCACCAGTTTATATCCCAGTTCATACCTTTTTTGTTTTATTAAAATATAACTGTTTGTCCAATTGTCTATCAATCACGTATTTATCAATCTATTTGCATCAATCTCTATCTATCTACAGTATCTATCATATTGTATCTATCTATTATCTACAGCAGTATCTATATCTATATTATCTACCTACAGTATTTATCCACAGTATGTCTATAGTATCTATCTACAGCATCTATTATCTATGTCATCTATCTACAGTATCTATCCATTGTATCTTTTTAATCATCTCATCTATCCATCTATAGTATCTATTATCCATCTATTATCTATCATATATTATCTATCTATCTATCTATTATCTATCATCTATTATCATCTATCATTGATCTATCTATCTATCTATCTATCTATCTATCTATCTATCTATCTATCTATCTATCTATCGTCTTTCTATGATCTATCAGTCGTCTACTATTTATTTCTCTATGTTACATATTTATGCTTTTCTTTGCAATATGTCATTATGCAAACGTGGCCGAAATATCTAATTAGATATCGTTTGATGTCCAGGAGTCTGGAAAAGCTGGATGACATTTGTTTTATGTATTATAAAGGTATATTCACAGAGTTTTTTACATGGACTTTGAAGCAAATCTGCTCTAAAAATCCATATCTAAGAGCGTTCAAAGGCTAATTGAAGTGTTTTTTATTTGTGAATTTTGTAACAGTTGCGCTTCAAAAGTTTTCATAGAAAAACCTTTGTGTGGACATTCTCTTATGGCGGCTTTATCGTTTGTCATCCGGTTATAGTCTTTGAACATCATATCTTGGTATTAGAGCTGTAACAAAAAAAAAAGAAATTGTCCTTTCAACCATTTTAATTTTTTTCATAAATGAAGTGTGAGATCTGGGATAATCTGATGCCTTCATTGGCCCCTCTACATCCCAGTGTTAGGAACCAGTCCACACCTCGGTATCTGGACAAGCTGTTATAGATCTGCTTATCTGATCTCCTGGGAGCCTTGTCTTATCTTACAAGTGGTTAAGGAATAGTTAACGTGGAGCGTTCTCCAGACATCTTGGAGCCAAATAAAACAGCATGTTGACACCAAAACCAGAAGGTGGACAGAGGAGCTGCAAGGAAAGAGTAATTGTGGGGTCATCTGGTTAAGCTGGAAAAGGGAACCCGCCAGTATGTATTGCTGGGTGTAGCAATCTGTTGCACTGCTGATAACTTATCTAATTCTCTGATTAAAGGATAAAGCGAAATCAAACAAACTTCTGCCACTTCCTGATGGTGAAGAAGATGCTGGAGAATCTAGAGAGTCAACTGGTGAGGACCATTGTAGATTTGGAGAAACCAGGAACTCAGCTGGAAGCTATTTTGTTAGAATACTTCTTGACGATTTTTGGCACGTGCACAAACGAGCAAACGCAACCCATAAAATAATCATTGCCAGAAGAAGGGAAGTAATGCTGACTTGACAATAGGCAAGCTCGATACAGTTATTATCAATAAGTTTAATGGGGCTTTTAACCGCTTCATGACATTTGACGTACCTCTACGTCATGGAAGGGAAGGCGTTCCCGATCGATGAAGTATAGGTATATCATGGCGATCTGAGCTGTGCCCGCGCGATCGCAGCTGGTTGTTCAGCTAACATGATAGATGACACTCGGCATTCACTGCCAGGAGCAGTTGCCACACCGCCCCCGGCTGTTTAACCCTCTAAAGTCAGCAATCAATATCAATCACAGCATTTAGAAGGCAGGGAGAAGGAAGGGGTTCCCTCTACCCTTTGATCATCACCCTTACTACGTCATCTCGAGGGCCCGATTGTTGCCATGGTGACCAAAGATCGTCATAACGACATCTGCATCACCAGGCTATGGAAAACCTGTTAGACCATGCTCAGAACATGGTCTAAGAGGCTTCTGTGAGTGCAGCGTTGACAGGTATAAAGCATTGCAAAAAAAAAAAAAAAAACCCTTACAAAAGAAAAAAAAAGTACATGTTTGGTATGGTTATGCTGATTCATCATTCCATCAAACAAAAAGTGGAATAAAATGCAATCAAAAAAGTCAAATGAAAATAAAAATGGTATAGCCCACAAAAAAACAAGCCCTCACATGACTGTCGGCAGAAATATGGAAAAATTAGAGCTTAAATTAGAGCTTGGATTTTAAAATTAAAATATGTTTATGCAGCAACAAGTTAAAAAAAGCGTCTTTTAGTGTGTGACAACTGCCAAACATAGAAAACTATATAAATCTGGTATTGCTTTAATCGCACCGACTACCGACCTGAAGAATAAAGTTGTCTAATCACTTATACTGCATGAGGAACAGCATAAAAAATAAATAAAACTAATTGTTCACCTACTGCTGATTTGTTCATTCTGCCTCCCAATGATTGCAGTAAGGCTCGGTGCACATTTATCCTGCACTCTACGCTGAGGCCTTACACCAGTGTTTCCGTGTAAATTTCTGAAATACGTGATTCAGATGGAACTCCCGGTGGAAAATTCTCTCTGGCTTATGATCCGGCGGTGTCTGTCTTTTGAATGGTGCATAAAAGTGCAGTTGACCTCAGGAAAGAAGGATACTGCTGAACAGAGGCCAGACAGAATCTACAGTAACTCTGCTGTCTCATTATAGTGAATGGATCTGCGGCACCCCAGGGTCCTGGTCATCGCAGTGGTATTGCTTTTCTCTTGGGGGGAGTGATGCTACATTTGGAGGCAAGGAAGGATAACTGCATCCAGGTATCACAAGCATGCAACACATTCACAGTCCAGGCCACCAGGGGGAGCTTCTGCTCCTTTTTATTAGGTCACTCCCTATATATATATATATATATATATATATATATACTAGCTGAAGAGCCCGGCGTTGCCTGGGCATAGTAAATATCTGTGGTTAGTTATAGCACCTCACTTCTCTTATTTTCCCATCACACCTCTCATTTTCCCAATCACATCTTTCATTTTCCCCCTCACATCTCTCATTTTCTCCCTCACACCTCTCATTTTCTCCCTCACTCCTCTCATTCCCCCCTAACACTTGTCATTTCAACCTCACATCTGTCATTTTCTGATCACTCCACTATTTTTCCTCACTCCTCTCATTTTGCACTCACACCTTTTCATTTTCACCTCACACCTCTCATTTTCACCTCATCACCTCAGTATATACATGTTTGTCATCTCCCTTATATACAGGTCCTTCTCAAAAAATTAGCATATAGTGTTAAATTTCATTATTTACCATAATGTAATGATTACAATTAAACTTTCATATATTATAGATTCATTATCCACCAACTGAAATTTGTCAGGTCTTTTATTGTTTTAATACTGATGATTTTGGCATACAACTCCTGATAACCCAAAAAACCTGTCTCAATAAATTATCATATCAAGAAAAGGTTCTCTAAACGACCTATTACCCTAATCTTCTGAATCAACTAATTAACTCTAAACACATGCAAAAGATACCTGAGGCTTTTATAAACTCCCTGCCTGGTTCATTACTCAAAACCCCCATCATGGGTAAGACTAGCGACCTGACAGATGTCAAGAAGGCCATCATTGAGACCCTCAAGCAAGAGGGTAAGGGTACCGTCACACTATACGATTTACCTACGATCACGACCAGCGATATGACCTGGCCGTGATCGTAGGTAAATCGTAGTGTGGTCACTGGGGAGCTGTCACACAGACAGCTCTCCAGCGACCAACGATGCCGAGGTCCCTGGGTAACCAGGGTAAACATCGGGTAACTAAGCGCAGGACCGCGCTTAGTTACCCGATGTTTACCCTGGTTACAAGCGTTAAACTAAAAAAAAACAAACAGCACATACTTACATTCTGGTGTCCGTCAGGTCCCTTGCAGTCTGGTTCCCGCACTCAGCTCAGTGACTGCCGGCCGTAAAGTGAAAGTACAGCCGCTGTGCTCTGCTTTCACTTTACGGCCGGCAGTCACAGTGCGGGAAGCAGAGACTGCAAGGGACCTGACGGACACCAGATGTAAGTATGTGCTGTTTGTTTTTTATTAGTTTAACGCTTGTAACCAGGGTAAACATTGGGTAACTAAGCGCGGTCCTGCGCTTAGTAACCCGATGTTTACCCTGGTTACAAGCGAACGCATCGCTGGATCGCATCGCTAGATCGCTAGATCGGTGTCACACACACCGATCTAGCGATGACAGCGGGAGATCCAGCGATGAAAGAAAGTTCTAAACGATCTGCTACGACGTACGATTCTCAGCAGGATCCCTGATCGCTGCTGCGTGTCAGACACAGCGATATCGTAATGATATCGCTGGAACGTCACGGATCGTACCGTCGTAGCGATCGAAATGTTATAGTGTGACGGTACCCTAAGACCCAGAAAGAAATTTCTCAACAAATAGGCTGTTCCCAGAGTGCTGTATCAAGGCACCTCAGTGGTAAGTCTGTTGGAAGGAAACAATGTGGCAGAAAACGCTGTACAACGAGAAGAGGAGACCGGACCCTGAGGAAGATTGTGGAGAAGAACCGATTCCAGACCTTGGGGAACCTGAGGAAGCAGTGGACTGAGTCTGGTGTGGAAACATCCAGAGCCACCGTGCACAGGCGTGTGCAGGAAATGGGCTACAGGTGCCACATTCCCCAGGTAAAGCCACTTTTGAACCATAAACAGCGGCAGAGGCGCCTGACCTGGGCTACAGAGAAGCAGCACTGGACTGTTGCGAAGTGGTCCCAAGTACTTTTTTCTGATGAAAGCAAATTTTGCATGTCATTTGGAAATCAAGGTGCCAGAGTCTGGAGGAAGACTGGGGAGAAGGAAATGCCAAAATGCCTGAAGTCCAGTGTCAAGTACCCACAGTCAGTGATGGTGTGGGGTGCCATGTCAGCTGCTGGTGTTGGTCCACTGTGTTTCATCAAGGGCAGCTTCCATCGGCTGAAATGCTTTATGGAGATGAAGATTTCATTTTTCAGCACGACCTGGCACCTGCTCACAGTGCCAAAACCACTGGTAAATGGTTTACTGACCATGGTATTACTGTGCTCAATTGGCCTGCCAACTCTCCTGACCTGAACCCCATAGAGAATCTGTGGGATATTGTGAAGAGAAAGTTGAGAGACGCAAGACCCAACACTCTGGATGAGCTTAAGGCCGCTATTGAAGCATCCTGGGCCTCCATAACATCTCAGCAGTGTCACAGGCTGATTGCCTCCATGCCACGCCGCATTGAAGCAGTCATTTCTGCCAAAGGATTCCCGACCAAGTATTGAGTGCATAACTGAACATTATTATTTGTTGGTTTTTTTGTTTGTTATTAAAAAGCACTTTTATTTGATTGGATGGGTGAAATATGCTAATTTATTGAGACAGGTTTTTTGGGTTATCAGGAGTTGTATGCCAAAATCATCAGTATTAAAACAATAAAAGACCTGACAAATTTCAGTTGGTGGATAATTAATCTATAACATATGAAAGTTTAATTGTAATCATTACATTATGGTAAATAATGAAATTTAACACTATATGCTAATTTTTTGAGAAGGACCTGTATATATATACATCTGTATGTCATCTCCTGTATATAGTATATACCTGTATGTCATCTCCCCTGTATATAGTATATACCTGCTGTGTGTCATCTCCCCTATATATAGTATATACCTGAATGTCATCTCCTTCTATATATAGTATATACCTGTATGTCATCTCCTCCTGTATATAGTATATACCTGTGTGTCATCTCCCCTGTATATAGTATATATCTGAGTGTCATCTCCTCCTGCATATAGTATATACCTGCATGTCATCTTCTATATATAGCATATACCTGTATGTCATCTCCTCCTGTATATAGTATATACCTGTGTGTCATCTCCCCTGTATATAGTATATATCTGAGTGTCATCTCCTCCTGCATATAATATATACCTGCATGTCATCTTCTATATATAGCATATACCTGTATGTCATCTCCTCCTGTGTATAGTATATACCTGTATGTCATCTCCTCCTGTATATATATGTACCTATATGTCATCTCCTCCTCTATATAGTATATACCTGTGTGTCATCTCTCCTGTATATAGTATATATCTGTGTGTCATCTCCCCTGTATATAGTATATACCTGTGTGTCATCTCCTCCTGTATTAGACCTCGTTCACACGTTATTTGCTCAGTATTTTTACCTCAGTATTTGTAAGCTAAATTGGCAGCCTGATAAATCCCCAGCCAACAGGAAGCCCTCCCCCTGGCAGTATATATTAGCTCACACATACACATAATAGACAGGTCATGTGACTGACAGCTGCCGTATTTCCTATATGGTGCAATTGTTGTAGTTTGTCTGCTTATTAATCAGATTTTTATTTTTGAAGGATAATACCAGACTTGTGTGTGTTTTAGGGCGAGTTTCGTTTGTCAAGTTGTGTGTGTTGAGTTGCGTGTGGCGACATGCATGTAGCAACTTTTGTGAGATGAGTTTTGTGTAGCAACATGCGTGTAGCAACTTTTTGTGTGTCGAGTTGCATGTGACAGGTTAGTGTAGCAAGTTGTGTGCAGCAAGTTTTGCGCATGGCGAGTTTTGCGCGTTGCGAGTATTATGTGTGGTGCCTTTTGAGTATGTGCAAGTTTTGTGTGAGGCAACTTTTGCATGTGTTGCAACTTTTGTGCATGTGGCAATTTTTCCGCGTGTGCAAGTTTTGCGTGTGGCGAGTTTTTCATGAGGAGAATTTTGCACTTGTGGCGAGTTTTGCAAGAGCCTAGTTTTTGCATGTGGCGAGTTCTGCGCGTGGCGAGTTTTGAGTGGCGACTTTTGTGTTTTGACTTTTATGTGGCGAGGTTGGTGTATTTGTGGTGAAATGTGTGCTGAGGGTAATATGTGTTCAAGCACGTGGTAGTGTGTGGCGCATTTTGTGTGTGTTCATATCCCCGTGTGTGGTGAGTATCCCATGTCGAGGCCCCACCTTAGCAACTGTACGGTATATACTCTTTGGCGCCATCGCTCTCATTCTTTAAGTCCCCCTTGTTCACATCTGGCAGCTGTCAATTTGCCTCCTACACTTTTCCTTTCATTTTTTCCCATTATGTAGATAGGGGCAAAATTGTTTGGTGAATTGGAAAGCACGGGGTTAAAATTTCACCTCACAACATAGCCTATGACGCTCTCGGGGTCCAGACGTGTGACTGTGCAAAATTTTGTTGCTGTAGCTGCGACGCTTCCAACACTTTTCCTTTCACTTTTTCCCCATTATGTAGATAGGGGCAAAAATGTTTGGTGAATTGGAAAGCACGGGGTTAAAATTTCACCTCACAACATAGCCTATGACGCTCTCGGGGTCCAGTCGTGTGACTGTGCAAAATTTTGTTGCTGTAGCTGCGACGCTTCCAACACTTTTCCTTTCACTTTTTCCCCATTATGTAGATAGGGGCAAAATTGTTTGGTGAATTGGAATGCGCGGGGTTAAAATTTCACCTCACAACGTAGCCTATGACGCTCTCAGGGTCCAGACGTGTGACTGTGCAAAATTTTGTTTCTGTAGCTGCGACGCTTCCAACACTTTTCCTTTCACTTTTTTCCCCATTATGTAGATAGGGGCAAAAATGTTTGGTGAATTGGAAAGCGCGGGGTTAATATTTCACCTCACAACGTAGCCTATGACGCTCTCGGGGTCCAGACATGTGACTGTGCAAAATTTAGTTTCTGTAGCTGCGACGCCTCCAACACTTTTCCTTTCACTTTTTTCCCCATTATGTAGATAGGGGCAAAATTGTTTGGTGGATTGGAAAGCGCGGGGTTAATATTTCACCTCACAATATAGCCTATGACGCTCTCAGGGTCCAGACGTGTGACTGTGCAAAATTTTGTTGCTGTAGCTGCGACGGTGCAGATGCCAATCCCGGACATACACACATACACACACACACACACATTCAGCTTTATATAGTAGATATATATATAGTATATAACTGGTAGTCTGTAGGGAAAGTTAGTTAGTTCCAGACTGGAGTCAGTTCCAAGTTAGTTAGTTCCAGACAGGAGTCAGTTCCTGACAGAGCTCCAGGCAGGAGTTCTGTTAATGAGTTCCAGACCAGAGTCTGAGGAGGACAGAAGGTCAACGGAGCTGTGCATGCCCTCAGAGCTGCAGCTCCCAGAAAGAGACATTGAAAGGCAGAATTGTATTGCAGCGAGCGTGAAGGAAAGCAAAGCAAAGGAGAGGATACCAGAAGGGGACCAGCCCCGCTCAGGCTGCCTCCTTCTGAGGCGCAAAATACCGGTAGCCAGAACACCGAGGGAGTAAGGACCTGTACACCTTATTTCAGAGACCGGCAGGACAGCTAATTGCAGGTTACCTGTCCGCAACTACACCCAGGAGGCACGGTGACACCTACAGAGCCGGGTTATCTAAGAGACGCTATAAACAGGCTCAAGTCACCAGTCATACTGGTTTTGTCCTATCCTATATGGGGGACAGAGAGAACGAAACACCACATCTGTGAGACCCTTATGTACAGCCATAGGCAGTAAGGGACTACACCACCGCAGCGCAAGGGAAGGCTACTGATTTCCACCTGGACAAAGGGACTCTGGACTTGCCTCTACACCGGTCGGACTCTGCCTGCCCTGTGATCTGGTGCCCTGGACTGTGGATGCTGAAGTCTTCAGCAAAGGTAAAGAGACTGCAACCTTGTGTCCTCGTTCTTCACTGCGCTATTCACCATTCACCATCTACATACTGGGAAGCCCTGGGGATACACTTCACCTGTGGGAAGGTATACCATCTAGCTGCCATAACATCACCCAAGCGGACCCGTTAAAGCAGCACCGGTCACCCTGCCTGAATACCACATGTGGCGTCACAAACATAAACGTTATCCCTTCAAAGACCTTTCCCCTTTTGTACGGACGTCCCAGGGCCATGTACCGGGTCAGCCACCGTGACATCCCCCTTTGAGCCGACCGGACCCGGTACCGAGTACCCCACGGCCCCTGGGGGTGCTCCAGATCCCTCGGGGCTTTCATTTAAATCACGTCATTCGGAGATTAGATGGAAACGCCAAAGTAAGTGCTCAGCATTGAGCACAGGATAAATGTGATCCCAAACATTATGTAAAGTGTTCCCCCAAAAAATCTTCAAAATCAATCCACAAAAAAGCCACCAATCAGTTCTGTCATCTGTTATCAGTAATAAATTCAGCAAATTCTGAGCTCCAAAATTAAAATGCCCCCCTTCCTTCAGAACCCCACAGTATGCCTAAACCACGGCATTCAAATGTTTGGCATTTCTGTAGCAAGGAGAGCTACAGAATTTACAGGTGCGTGTCTCCAGAACCACGAACTGGGCATAATGTACTGGACACTATAAGGTACTGGTCACTACAACATACGAGTACCACAATGGCAGATTTGCAATTTTCACTCAGCAACATCCTCTTCTGCTTGTTTCTGGGAAGCACCCATGAAGTAAAAATCGCCACACCTGTAGATAAATTCCTAAAGGGGTATGATTTCCAAAAATGGGGTCATTTGATGAGAGATTATGCTCTTCTGGCAATTTGGGAAGCTGTATATGGAGTCTGCAAACTATTCTAGGAAAATTTGTGCTCCAGGAAGCAAATAACACTGTCGCTCTCATGTTTTCATCGTCTTGCTAAGCAATACTGTACAGCCACATATAGGGTCCAAATTTTGGTGCCATTTTTACCCATTTTACAACGTGAAAATGTAAAATCTAGGGCTAAAACAAAATTTTTGTGGTAAAAATGTAATTATTTTTACTCAAAAAGTAGTTCCCGATTACATGTACGATATTAGTGAACTCAGGAGAGATTGCACAACAAACTGCGAGATCCATTTTTTTTCTATTTGCCCTTATAAAATTTAAATACTTGGGGCTAAAGCAACATTTTAGTGTATAAAATTAGGTGAGGCTCATCACATGTCTAGTTGAATTCCTTGAGGGGTCTAGTTTCCAAAACCAGGTCAACTGTGGGGAGTTTCCACTGTTTAGGCACATCAGGGGCTCTCCAAACGCGACATGATGCTCACAGACTATTCCACCAAAGTCTGCGTTCCAAAATGTCACCCCTTCCTTTCTGAGTCATGCCATGCACCAAAACAATAGTTTTTCCCCACATGTAGGATATCACCATACAAATTTTGGGTCCCATTTTCTCCTGTTACCCTTGTGAAAAATTGGGGCTCAAAATGTATTTTTTGGAAAAATTTGATTTTTTTTAATTTTCACAGCTAAATGTTATAATCCTCAGTGAAGCACCCGGGGGTTTAAGGTGCTCACCACATATCTAAATAAATTCTTTGTGGGGTCTAGTTTCCAAGATGGGGTCAGTTTTGAGGGGTTTCCACGGTTTAGGCACATCAGGAACTCTTCAAACTCGATAAGGCGTCCACTATCGGTTCCAGCCAATTTTGAGTTGGAAAAGACAAACTGCGCTCCTTCTCTTCGAATCCCTGCCATGCTCCCAAACAGTAGTTTTCCCCCACATATGGGGTATCGGCGCACTCAGGAGAAATTGCGTTATAAATTTTGAGTCCCATTTTCTTCTTTTGCCATTGTGAAAATAAAAAAAATTGGGGCCATAGTAACATTTTTTGATCATTTTGCTCCTTACACGTGACTTTAATTCCTGTGAAGCGCTTGATGGATTAATAAACCTCTTGGATGTGGTATTGAGCACTTTGAGGGGTGCAGCTTTTAGAAAGGTGTCACTTTTGGGTAATTTCTGACATATAGGTCCCCAAAGTCACTTCAAGTGTGATGTGGTATCTAAAAAATGATCTTGTAAATTTTGTTAGAAAAATTAGAAATTGCTGATCAATTTTTAACCCTAACTTCCTAAAAAAAATAATTATATTTAAAAAATGATGCAGATGTAAAGGAGACATGTCAGAAATATTTATTATTTTATGTGATATAGCTCTCTGGTTTAAGCTTTAAGTTTAATTTCGGCAAGTTTCCGATATCTTCACAAATAAACGCAAATCATTTCAAACAAATTTTTTGAAGTACAGTATGCCACGAAAAAACAATCTCCGAATTACTGGGATCCGAGGAAGCGTTCCAGAGTTATTACCTAATAAAGTAAAACTGGTCAGAATTGTAAAATTTGTCCTGGTCATGAAAGTGAAAACAGACTGGGGGGATGAAGGGGTTAAAGGGACCTGTCACTTGCATTAAAAATGTATATTTGTTAAGCTGATGTAAATGCTGCTGTGCTCCTGAATCCAGCACTATTTTTTTTTACTGTTCCTGTGACTCTTCTTGTTCCTGAGTTATGGCTCCTTCTTCCCTGTACATAAATTTAGTCTTGATAGCCAAGTGGGTGTGGTCCTCAAGAACACACCCACAGAGAAGAGTTGGTGGCTAAAAATTCTAGATTTCCTTGCAATGAGGAGAGGTCCATATCTCAGGAATGGAAAAGTGTAGAAACAAAAGTAAAGCAACGTTGGATTCAAGAGAACAGTAGGATTTACACCAGGAGAAAAAAAAACAACTTACTTATGGCAAGTGACAGGTTATCTGTGCATGAGCAGCAATCAAATGGTTACACAGAAATGCCTGGGTAAAATGACACTTTGATCCTTCCTATTTGCTTGATTGTTAGCTGATCTCTGCCATGATCATCCTCCTCCTTTTGTAAAAGCCGACACAAGGTAAAACTGTTTTTCAATAGTAGGAGACTGATGGACGGGTCTGATCACATCCTTTTCCAAACAGAATAGAGCTGTGCAGTGGCACTTCACAAAGAAGATTGGCGCTGAACCTAGAATACCTACAGTATATATTAATAAGCACAAGGTTTCGGACAAAAAAAAGTGGCCATAAAAGGGGTTGTCCATTTTAGGGACAAACCAATTTTGGTTTTAAATGGGTTTTCAAGTTACTACGTGTTAAAGGGAATCAGTCGCCAGATTTTTGCTACCTCATCCAAGAGGATCATAATTTAGAAAAACAGACCCTGATTCCATCTATGTATCACTTAGCTTACTGGCTGCAGCAGATGTGACACAATCAGAGTTTTTAGACGTAACAAGTAGCAGAGCTCAGAAAGCTGATCCTGCCCACACAACAGCGTTTGTGTACATTGTCTATTGATAGTAAGCAGCTTATCACAGGAGGGGGCGTGACTGAACCAGGAGACACATGAGCAGCTAGTCCAGTCAGTGATAATCTCCTGGTAGTAAAGCATTAATTGTATGCAAACAACAGCACACAGCCTAATAAGTGACATATCACTGAAATCAGTGTCTCAGCCCCAACATTATGCTGACCTCACATTACAAAGCAACAACCCGCTGACAGATTCCTTTTAACACCTATCCACAGGATAAGTGATAAGTGCAGAAACCCCCATTGCACGCCAGCTCATGAGACTTGTGTCCCCCCCTATTTGAATAGACCAGGGGTCACACATAACTGACCTCATGGGACCACCAAAGATAGTCAGGTGCAGAACTCTGGTGATCAATGGGGATTTTGGGGATCAGACCACATCTTATCTGTTAACAGCAACTAGCTGGTGGATAAGTAATAACTTCTAGTAACCAGAATACCCTTTTTAAGGCAACATTTTTAAGAACCTTTTATAATGTCAGAATGCATTAAAAGACTCATTGCCTTTAAACTTTTTTTATTCCCTGTAAGATATTACTCTTTGTGATATTAATAGTGATGAGTGAATGTGCTAGGATTAGGTGTGTTATTACATGCTCGAGTGTTAATAACCGAGTGTCTACGACATGCTTGAATAATATATTTGAGTCTCCAAGACTGCATGTCTCGCAGATGTTCGACAGCCACAACGCATGCAGGAATTACCTTTTTGTTATGCAACCCCTGCATGTGTTGTGGCTGTTGAATATCCGTGAGACATGCAGCCGCGGGGACTCGAACATATTCGAGCACACCGAAGACACTCAGTTAGCACCCGAGTGTGTGATAACACCTAATCCGAGCACATTTGCTCATCATTAGTCTAAAGCTCCTCTACATTTCGGCCATCTCGAAAAGCTGGAGGCACAAGGCCCACATGTATATTCGATTAATGTCAGCTACCAACGGGTTTGGCCAACTACCTATTGTGTATGGGTTAGCCGGCTGCCTGATTGGATGTCGATGGCACGTCTGATTTCGGATTGCTCTCTCTGAGACAAGCCATCGGCCGACACGCCAGTGGTCGACTTTCTCAGAGAACACAGAAGCTCTTGGCCAAACGAGCGCTCCTGTGTATGAGAGATTTGGCAGAGATGGCTGTAGAATGAAGGATCTAATATTTATAGCCAACTTTACAGATCCCTCACTGCTGGGTGACTCTCCTGGTCAGTAGAATTGCTCTACTAAATCTTCCTGGAAAGGTGATTGTTTTTTTTGTTTTTTTTTTACAGCCGGGCCTCACTTGTGGGATGATGCCAGGTTCACTGAAAGTATCAATCACTTCCCGACAAGCCCATTTATCATGAGTGAGCTTCCCCATGGGATGCATCATATCCCATCAGGGCTGAACTCTCCTAATCAGGCTGACTTGCTTATGCCTTACACAAAACAAACAATCGATGGTTGGGTTGGCAAGTTTTTGGAGGGAGGAAAGAAATGAAGACTCTGAGATCAGTAAACCTAAGTCTGAAACAAAAACATAAAATCCCATTCATACTATACAGAATATATCGGCTTGTGTTTCAGAAGGAGTCGGGAACTCTACATCGTCTGTTGCGTTTGTTGACTTGAAACTGCAAGCAGTAGTTTGTGGATTATGTACATTTCCATGATTTGGTCCCCTTGGAAGCAGATTCATAGGGGAGAAATGTGTTTAGCTGTGTCTGATCCACTAGGAGCCCTACCCATAGCCCCAGTACCAATACAAAGACTCAGTACCAGACCAATGTAAAGAACAAGAACAGTAGATGTCGAAAATGTCATGGGCCACATTTTTTTCCCAGATAATACCGCAAAATGTAATTATGGATGACCCATAAACAATCATCATACAACTTAACTGCTCTACATGAGGATGAGTGCTGGCCCTCTAGGGCCACATATTGGTGGGATCTACTCTATAAGTCGCGCTCTCTAACGTGCTTTGCCGCATGACTATTTAGCCAAACCAGTCATCTCAAGAAGGATAAGACACCCCTCCGCAGATAATCATTTTGAGGTTGTTGCTAAAGGGTAGGACATTCATTGACTTCAGGGCCGGTTTTAGACAAAGTGTGGCCTTGGGCAAAATTAATAATTGAGCCACAAATTGCACCAACTCACAAACATTTAGGTTAAATTATACAAACCAATTTCAGACCATCAAACAAGCACCAATCGACAATATTGAAGTTTTTTAGTCCTTGTTTACCGACCTCTTTACACAGACTAATGGAGTGTGATGGGGACAGAACGACGGCTAACATGATCATTCTGTCCCCACACAGCATCATGTTATCGGCAGCACATCTCCCGTTTACACCTGGAAATGTGCTGCCAAAAAGGTTCATTTTTTGTTCCGCCATAAACAATCTAAGCACCGTTTACACCTACGAACTCTCATCTGCGTTGCCAGTATTTTTAAATGTGGATGCTACACACTCCATGCTACACACACTGTAAGGCACACACAATCTATACAACACACCCTCGATGTATGTCACTCGCGCAATCATACACGCTCTGTACGTTACACAAACACTCCATGCTAGACACACACTGTAGGGTACACGGTACTCACACACACACTGCATGTTACACACAGACAGTCTCTTTCCTTCTCTTCTATTCTTTTACACTCCGTAGTGTGCTGGACCTTTGGTCACATGGTCATAATGACGCCAAAGGTCCTCCCTACAATTATAACCCTGGAAACTGATAAGTGGACTGGTATTATCAGTGCAGTTTCTGGTTTTTAAAGGCAGATATTGACAGGCTCCCCCAAAAATTGGAACTGTGTAATGTCCTGCTTGGGGACCTTTTGGGGAGTGTAGCCCTGAACAATTGCTTAATTTTTCCCATTCCACTAATGACGGTCCTGATTAGATGTTCACAAGAAATCAGCTTTTAAAGCAGAAAATACTTCCTTGAGGAATTTTTGGAAGAGTTTTTCTTTTCCTGAAGCAATTTTGAAAAGTTTTTGAAGAGTTTGAAATAGTTTTTTTCCTGATGCATTTGTTTGCAGCCTTTGATTGGACAGTGCCTAACTTGGAATAGTTTCCATCAGGATCCCATTGAAACAAGTGAATTCTACTTTCTTTTTCACATCAGGTATTTTTAAAAAGGTTAAAAAGATTCCACCTCGGGAAAAAGTAGTGAACTGTATTGTTTGGATCCCAAACATAAGTGAACACAATATTTACGGTAAAATCACCCAATCCCGATGTAGTGACAACCCCGTCTACCTGCTACCAGCCAATGGCAGAACTTTTCTAAGGATTGCCTTGAGCTGCTGGTGGGTTTGGTGGGATTTCGGTGGCATCACCAGCCCGACAGCGCCTTCAAGTGCAAGTTGCTCTCAGTGTAATACTATCTCTTAAGCCGATTCTTTCGTGAATAACCCATCACTGGTAAACAGGGCACGGAGTGCGACTCTCTTCATTGGTCGCCCACAGAAATATAGAATTGACTCTCTGACAACCATTATACCTAATGTGTCACATGACGACTCACTGTCTATGACTTAGGTTACCACATATCATAATTATGCAATATTAAAATGATTTGAAGACCAAAGTAGCGCGTGCTGCGATTTTATCCATGCAGACCTCGGTTCGTTTAGATATGTGCTGACATACTGGGTATAATGGCTCGGTGCCACCTTATCCGCACATGTCCGCTCATCACTAGATAGCGTCCCACTAACTTACATTGGCGAGTTTGATCTGACACCCTGATCAATATCGAACACGTCTCTGTGCTTTGTGTAAACCAGTCTGTCCATTTTGCAGAGGTTAGATCGGCCCTTCAATTAACTACCTAGTTCTATCCAATCCTCCTGAAAAAAAAAAAAATGGAAAAGGTCCTTAAAAGTCACAGGACTCACTAGGGGGGCGTAAATGGGTCATTAGTCTTAGGAGAGGCATCTGTCACTTCAGATGAATGGCCGGGTGATGTGGATGGATTAGGCACTGTTCACTTTTGGCATATACTGTGTGCAGAATTATTAGGCAAGTTGTATTTTAGAGGATTATTTTTATTATTGATCAACAACTATGTTCTCAATCAACCCAAAAGACTCATAAATATCAAAGCTTAATATTTTTGGAAGTTGGAGTGTTTTGTTTTTTAGATTTGGCTATCTTAGGAGGATATCTGTTTGTGCAGGTAACGATTACTGTGCAGAATCATTAGGCAACTTAATAAAAACCAAATATAATCCCAACTCACTTGTTTATTTTCACCAGGTAAACCAATATAACTGCACAAAATTTAGAAATAAACATTTCTGACATGCAAAAACAAAACACATAAATTAGTGACCAATATAGCCCCCTTTCTTTATGACACTCAACAGCCTCCATCCATAGATTCTGTCAGTTGCTTGATCTGTTTACGATCAACATCGCGTGCAGCAGCCACCACAGCCTCCAGACATTGTTCCGAGAGGTTTTCTCTCCCTGTTTTCCCTCCCTGTAGATCTCACATTTTATGAGGGACCACAGGTTCTCTATGGGGTTCAGATCAGGTGAACAAGGGGGCCATGTCATTATTTTTTCTTCTTTGAGAGCTTTACTGGCCAGCCACACTATGGAGTAGTTGGAGGCATGTGATGGAGCATTGTCCTGCATGAAAATCATGTTTTTCTTGAACGATACCGACTTCTTTCTGCACCACTGCTTGAAGAAGTTGTCTTCCAGAAACTGGCAGTAGATCTGGGAGTTGAGCTTCACTCCATCCTCAACCCAAAAAGGTCCCACAAGTTCATCTTTGATGATACCAGCCCATACCAGTACCCCACCTCCACCTTGCTGGCGTCTGAGTCGGAGTGGAGCTCTCTGCCCTTTACTGATCCAGCCCCTGGCCCATCAAGAGTCAGTCTCATTTCATCAGTCATAAAACCTTTGAAAAGTCAGTCTTAAGATATTTCTTGTCCCAGTCTTGACCGTTTATCTTAGGTTTCTTGTTCAAAGGTGGTCGTTTTTCAGCCTTCCTTACCTTGGCCATGTCCCTGAGTATCGCACACCTTGTGCTTTTTGTTACTCCAATAACATTGCAGCTCTGAAATATGGCAAAACTGGTGGCAAATGGCATCTTGGCAGCTTCATGCTTGATTTTTCTCAATTCATTGGCAGTTATTTTGCGCCTTTTTTGCCCAACACGCTTCTTGCGACCCTGTTGGCTATTTGCCATGAAACGCTTGATTGTTCGGTGATCATGCTTCAAAAGTTATTATTATTATTATTTATTATTATAGCGCCATTTATTCCATGGCACTTTACATGTGAGGAGGGGTATACATAATAAAAACAAGTACAATAATCCTAAACAATACAAGTCACAACTGGTATAGGAGGAGAGAGGACCCTGCCCGTGAGGGCTTGCAATCTACAAGGGATGGGTAAAAATACAGTAGGCGAGGGTAGAGCTGGTCATGCTGTGGTTTGGTCGATCGGTGGTTACTGCAGGTTGTAGGCTTGTCGGAAGAGGTAGGTCTTCAGGTTCTTTTTGAAGGTTTCGATGGTAGGCGAGAGTCTGATATGTTGTGGTAGAGGGTTCCAGAGTAGGGGTGATGCGCGAGAGAAATCTTGTATACGAGAAGAGGGGAGTAGAGAAGGAGATCTTGTGAGGATCAGAGGTTGCGTGCAGGTAAGTACCGGAAGACGAGGTCACAGATGTATGGAGGAGACAGGTTGTGGATGGCTTTGTATGTCATGGTTAGGGTTTTGTACTGGAGTCTCTGGGCAATGGGGAGCCAGTGAAGGGATTGACAGAGGGGAGAGGCTGGGTAATAGCGGGGAGACAGGTGGATTAGTCGGGTAGCAGAGCTTAGAATAGATTGGAGGGGTGCGAGAGTGTTCGAGGGGAGGCCACAGAGGAGGAGGTTGCAGTAGTCAAGGAGAGAGATGATGAGGGCATAGACAAGGGTTTTTGCAGATTCTTGGTTGAGGAATGTACGGATCCGTGAAATATTTTTAAGTTGAAGTCGGCAGGAAGTGGAAAGGGCTTGGATATGTGTTTTGAAGGAGAGATCAGTGTCAAGGATTACCCCGAGACAGTGAGCTTGTGGGACTGGGGAGAGTGGGCAGCCATTTACTGTAATGGATAGGTTCCTTGGGGGGGGGGGTCACGTGAGATGGGGGAAAGATGATGAATTCTGTTTTGTCCATGTTAAGTTTCAGAAATCTAGCTGAGAAGGATGAAATATTGGACAGACATTGAGGGATTCTGGTTAGTAGGGTGGTGATATCTGGTCCAGAGATGTAGATCTGCGTGTCATCAGCATAGAGGTGATACTGAAAGCCGTAAGATTCTATGAGCTGTCCCAGGCCAAAGGTGTAAATGGAGAAGAGCAGGGGCCCTAGGACTGAACCTTGTGTGACTCCGACAGATAGGGGGCGAGGTGAGGAGGTGGTGTGTGAGTGGGAGACGCTGAATGTCCGGTCTGTTAGGTATGACAAGATCCAGGATAGGGCCAAGTCTGTGATGCCAAGGGATGAGAGGGTCTGTAGTAATAGGGAATGGTCCACTGTGTCAAAGGCAGAGGACAAGTCCAGGAGGAGGAGGACAGAGTAGTGTCGCTTGCTCTTAGCAGTTAATAGGTCATTGGTGACTTTAGTTAGGGCAGTTTCAGTGGAATAGTGTGACCGGAAGCCAGCTTGTAAGCAGTCAAAGAGGGAGGAAGAAGAGATGGGAGGACAGTTCAAGATAGACATGTTGTTCCAGTAGTTTGGAGGCATAGGGGAGAAGTGATAGAGGGCGATAGCTAGAAACAGAGGATGGGTCAAGAGAGGGCTTTTTGAGGATAGGTGTGTTTGAGGCATGTTTAAAGCTTGAGGGGAAAACACCAGTTGTTAGTGATAGGTTGAAGAGATGGGTTAGGGTTGGGATGAAGACTGTGGTGAGGTTTGGGATGAAGTGGGATGGGATCAGGTCAAGTGCACAGGTAGTGAGATGCGATCTTGAAAGTAGAGTGGAGAGTCGATCTTCTGTAATGTTGGAGAACTTGGTTTTGGAGGTGGAGGACTGGAAAGTTGGGAGGAAGGGCTCTGGGGTTGTTGACCAAAACTGTCTCTGATGTTATCAATGGTATGCTTGAAAAATGAGGCAAAGTCTTCAGCTGAGATGAGTGGGGAGGGAGGAGGTGCAGGGGGACGGAGGAGAGAGTTGAAGGTGTTGAATAACTGTTTATGGTTGTGAGACAGGGAGCATATGATAGATGAGAAGTAGGTTTGTTTAGCTGTGGCAAGTGTGGCCTTGAAAGTAGTGAGGACTGTTTGAATGCGATGAAGTGCTCATTGGAGTGGGATCTTTTCCATCTCCGCTCAGCAGCCCTGGAAGCTCGCCTCAGTTCTTTGGTCAGGCTGGTGTGCCAGGGCTGTCTGTTAATTTTACGAGCTTTAGTATGTGTAAGAGGGGCAGCAGATTCCAAAGCTACAGCTATTGTGGTGTCATATAGAGCGACAGTGTCATCCGCATTGGGTGGGGAACTTATGTCTGTGAGAGGGAGGAGGGATTCAGAGAGTGAGTGTAGGTCAAGGTGTTTAAGATTTCTGCGAGGGTGTGAAAGTTTGTGGGGATTGTAGACATGGAGTGGAGAGGGAAGAGAATGTGAATAGGTTGTGGTCAGAAAGAAGAAGAGGTGAGTTAGAGAGATTAGATAGGGAGCAGAGGCGGGTGAAGATGAGGTACAGTGTGTGACTATCTTTGTGGGTGGCTGTAGAATAATAATAATAATAATCTTTATTTTTATATAGCGCTATATAAAAATAAAGATTTTATCGGGGACAGCGATGATAATGTGTGTAAAGCGCTGCGGAATATCATCGCTGTCCCCGATGGGGCTCACAATCTAAATTCCCTATCAGTATGTCTTTGGAATGTGGGAGGAAACCAGAGTACCCGGAGGAAACCCACGCAAACACGGAGAGAACATACAAACTCTTTGCAGATGTTGTCCTTGGTGGGGTTTGAACCCAGGACTCCAGCGCTGCAAGGCTGCAGTGATAACCACTGCGCCACTGTAGAAGACCATTGAGTGAGGCCGAAGGAGGAAGTGAGAGATAGAAGATTAGTGGCAGCTGAGAGGGAAGTGTCAATGGGGATGTTGAAGTCGCCCATGATGATAGTGGGGATGTCCGCGGAAAGGAAATGAAGTAGCCAGGTGGTGAAGTGGTCAAAGAAGGTGGTGACTGGCCCTGGGGGGGCGGTAAATGACAGCCAGTTGGAGGGGGAGTAGATGCGCACAGAGTGCACCTCAAAGGAAGGGAGGATAACAGAGGGTGCCAGTGGGATTGGGGTGAAGGAGCAGTTATCTGACAGGAGAAAACCAACTCCTCCACCATGCTTGCTGCTGGGGCGGGGTGTGTGAGAAAGGTGGAAGCCGCCATACGAAAGTGCAGCAGGAGAGGCTGTGTCAGAAGGAGTAAACCAGGTTTTGGTGATGGCGAGGAAGGAAAGTTTGGTAGTAACAAAAAGATCATGGATGTAGGAAAGCTTGTTGCAGACAGAGCGAGCGTTCCACAGAGCTCCTGTTAGTGGGACTAGGGAAGCGGAGGCTGGGCGAATAGGTATAAGGTTAGAGAAGTTACGGAAGTTTGTGATAGAGCGTGGATGGGAGGTAGAAATGACTGTGGGGATGTGGTGAGGAGGGCCAGGATTTGGAGAGATATCACCAGCAGTGAGGAGCAGAGAAAGTGTTAGCAGGTGGGAGCAGGAGATGGCATGAGGTGGCTGTCTGTGTTTGGAGTCAGAGGAACAGTTCTGAGGAGGAGGTCAGATGGATGGGGAGGATTGACGAAGAGATGAACAGTTCCTTACTTGATGTAGGGATTAGGGGAGTTTGCAGAAAGTGAAGTATTATAGGGGTGAGAGTGAAAACAAATAGAAACATTGTTTACAGTGACTGGCCAGTTACCTTCAGTTCCCTTCTGGTTCAATATGTCACGAATCGGGGTGACTTTTGGCCAGCACACGGCTATCACATGTGCGGGGGGCTTATCTTAGTTATCCCACCACTGCTACAATGTGATGAAAACACAAACAAGGCTATTGACCTATCAATTTACCCCAGGGGCTTATTTTAGTTATCCCACTGCTGCTACAATATAACACGAACTGCAGGGATTTATGTATATCCCACTTTCCAGTTCCTCTTCGGAATTTGCAGCTCTCCGGCACCCCCTTACCCTCAGGTCAGTCAGGGAACTACACCTAGGATAATTAGTCGCCGGATGGGCTGCTTCACTGTGGGCGGGCTAGCAGGCACACTGCAGCTAGGGGATTATAAATGCTCTGGCTTATAAAACCCCGTTCCGTCGCTGCCAACTGTACCCACCTAGCCCAGAACACACTTCACTGCCACCAGCTCAGATTTCTTCACAGAGTGGTTCAGAGCCAACCCAAATTAGTAGCGTAATGAACCTGAGAAGACTTAGGGTACGTTTTAGAGCAAGGGAACGAACCTAGAAAATATTATAAAACTTTTACTCCATAAAAAGATTAGGCAGTGTTTATAAAAGGTATATCAAGATTTTACAAGATGAGACAATTTAAAGTATGTACAGCAATTATAAAAAAACAGGGATTAAAACAGAAAGTAACACTCACATGTTACTTTACTTATATCATCTTTCCTCCATCCCATAGATCTTCCTTACCTGACCTATCTATCGCAATCAACAACATCATGCTTTCCGCCGTACCGGAAGTCCTCTGCCTCGGAGTAACCTTTGACTCTGCCCTTTCCTTCAAACTGCACATCCAAGCTCTGTCCACCTCCTGTCGCCTCCAGCTCAAAAATATCTCCAGAATCCGTCCTTTCCTCAACCGTCAATCTACTAAAATGCTTGTGCATGCCCTCATAATCTTCCGCCTTGACTACTGCAACATCCTTTTCTGCGGTCTCCCTGCTAACACCCTTGCACCTCTCCATTCCATCCTTAACTCTTCTGCCCGACTAATTCATCTCTCTCTTCGCTACTCCTCTGCTTCCCCCCTCTGCAAATCTCTTCACTGGCTCCCATTCCCTCAGTGTATCCAGTTCAAATTAGTAATACTGACCTACAAAGCCATCCATAACCTGTCTCCTCCATATATCTCTGATCTAATCTCCCGATATCTTCCCTCACATAATCTCTGGTCCTCCCAAGACCTCCTTCTCTCCTCCACACTTACTTGCTCCTCATCCAACTGCCTCCAAGACTTCTCCAGAATATCCCCCATCCTCTGGAATTCTCTGCCCCAACAAGTCCGACTATCAACCACATTCGGATCCTTCAGAAGGAACCTGAAAACCCATCTCTTCAGGAAAGCTTACAGCCTGCACTGACCCTGCTGCCTCCTCATCACTACCGGAGATACTGTCTCACCAATACCGGAGCTCCTGCAAGCCTCAACCTATTGTCTCCTTCCCCATAATCCTGTAGAATGTAAACCCACAAGGGCAGGGTCCTCGCCCCTCTGTATCAGTCTGTCATTGTTAGTTTGTTTACTGTAAGTGATATCTGTAACTTTTATGTAACCCATTCTCATGTACAGCACCATGGAATCAATGGTGCTATATACATAAATAATAATGATAATAATAATGTGCTCAGGTCATTTCAGCTAACCAGGCCGGTGGGCGGAGCCAAATGTCCCAGTTCATCAGAGGGACCTGCTGTATCAGCTCCTCAGGCTAGACTCAATGTTGGGTTGAGTGTCGTGCCTTATACTTGCAGGCTTGTGACATCACTAAAGGGGCTGTTTACATGCACCCTCCCCTCTCCTCAAAGTTACAGATTTTACCAGCAATACTTATAATTTTCATAGCTTGTCTCGCAAATCTAGCAGAGTAACGGCACACACCTCACTCTTCTTAGATTGGAATTAGCTTTCTTATGATACCAAATTCATACTAGTTGTTCCACACGGTTCAGGAGAAATCCGCACTTTATACTCATTGTGTTTAGCTGCTAGCACTTACAGTTGTTGACAGATCTACCGATGGAAATTTGCAATATGTACTCCTCATTTTTCTAGCCCAAATCGGTTGCCCAATATCTTACTATAATAGAACAAAGAAAATCATGTCTTTTGAGAGAGCCTATACCAGTTTCAGCTGGTACTAGATGGGAGAATTGTCTACCGCAGCTACAGGGGCAATAAACATTCTTTTAGTGGGAGGGAATGAGAGGTTTGGGATTCACACACACAGCAGCAGAAGCGAAGAGAGGGGGGTCTGACTAGCCCACAGTTTGTGTGATAACAATGAAAGCTAAAAATCATATTATACATTATTGTCACACCTCCCCCTTCTGGTGTGCGCTACGGAGGCAGAACGTCTCGGTACTCCGCCATGCACACCTCAGCCGATTCACCCTGGTGGGACAACCCATCCGCATTGCCATGCTCCCAATCCCACATTGCTGGCATCCGTGTACAGCACAAACGGTTGGTTATATTCAGGGTAGGCCAGTACCTCATCTCCCGTGAGAGCCAACTTCAACCGAGTGATGGATCGTTCCAGCCCGTCGTTCCACTCAAATGGAGGGCCCTTGCTCTTGGTCTTCTTGGATTGGCCCACTAACAGGTCTTGCAGTGGTGCGGCTATCTTAATGAAGTCCTTGATAAATCTTCGGTAGTAGCCTACCAACCCGAGGAACTGTCGGACTTCATGGATGTTGCTGGGTTTCAGCCAGTCCCTGATCATGGTGACGTTGTCGGGGTCTGGTGCCACATCTTCGCCGCTTACCACATGGCCCAGGTACTGCACTTTGAGCTTTAACAGGTGGCACTTGGATGGCTTTACCTCAGGCCAAAGTTAGCTAGAGCTCCAAACACCTCGGCCAGGTGCTTCAGGTGGTCCTCATAAGTGTTGGAGAAGATGATGACATCATCCACGTACAACAGGACGGTTTCAAAATTCTTGTGCCCGAGGCAGCACTCCATCATCCTCCGGAATGTTCCTGGTGCATTGCACAGTCCAAACGGCACGTAGTTGAATTCAGAGAGGCCCATCGGTGTTTTGAAGGCGGTCTTTTCTTTATCCGCCTCTGCCACGGGAACCTGCCAATACGCACTAGTGAGATCCAAGGTGGAGAAATAGTTAGCGGATTTTAAAGCAGCTAATGACTCTGATTCTGGGCAACGGGTATGCATCCTTGTGTGTAATGCGGTTTATCTGCCTGTAATCAACACACATCCTCATTGTACAATCCTTTTTCCTGACTAGGACTATTGGAGAGGCCCAGGGGCTACAACTATCTCTGATTACCCCAGCCTCCTTCATCTCTCGCAACATACTCTTGGCACATTGGTAGTGAGCAGGTGGTTCAGGCCGGTACCCCTCTTTAATGGGCGGATGACCTCCCATGAGGATATGACGTTGAAGCCCTTTTACCTGCCCCAAATCTATTGGGTGTTTGCTGAATACCCGCTCATACTCATGGACCACCCGGTAAGCCGCTTGTTTTTGGTGTGATGAGGTAGAGTCAATGCCCACGTGTAGCTTCTGACACCAATCCTCCAACTGTGCTGCAGAGTCATTGTCTTCCTCCTGGTCGGACTGGACCAAGGGTTCTGTTGCCTGTATTGCATTATTATTAACAGTAAACAGTTAAGCTAGTGTGGCATATCTGGGTAAGTAGGCCTCTTTCTCTCCACAATTAAGGATGCGTACTGGTACCCGCCCCTTGTGGACATCAACCACCCCTCTGGCTGTCAGGATTGTGGGCCTACTATCTGAATACACAGGTTCTACCAGGGCCAGGTAGTCTACCTCTGAGGTCTATTGCTGCCCGACGCCAAATTAACATTTCACTCCTGGGGGGGTATTGCAATGGGGATCGGATCACTCACTGTGACTCTGCCAACTTCTCCACCAGACAATTCTACCTGTTGTCTCTGCATCAGGGCTCTGATTTTTCTTTTTGCAGGACACGCTGCTCACTGGAACCAGCAGTTTCAGCCACCTGTTGTAACAAGAAAACCTCGGCAAGACAATTTTCTATGACATTAGTACTTAAGGTCATCATGGGGTTACATTCTCGTCGGTCAATATCAACAATCACCAGTCCTTGGGCCTTCAATTCTACCCGCCCCAACTTAATGGTTACTTCCTTGTACCCCACCTGTGGCAAAGGCTGACCATTACTGGCTACTATTGTCAAATCACTATCTGGGCCACGGGTAATCTCTGAGTCAGCCCAATACCGTTTATAGAGAATGTAAGGCATAGTCGTCACCTGAGAGCCGGTGTCCAGTAAAGCATTCATCGGGATGCCGTCGATCACAATGGGGAGGACCGGTCGTCCTCTAATGTACTTGGCTCTCCAGCTTTGTGGGCCTGGTCGTCCTACTACTGGGGTTGGCCCTCTGCCCCAGGGGTTGCTCGTTTTAAATGGCAGAACCTGCCTGGTTGCAGTGGCGACAAATGGGTCGTCCGTCCTGATGATAGCGGTCGTTGTCTCTTCCACAAAATCGGTGGGATCCTCTTCGGTCGTCACCAGGGGAAGTCCTCCGGACTGGAAGACAGCTGGATCTTCTCCTTTGGGGATTCCTGCAGGGACTACACAGTTTTAGCTAGTCAGTTCCTGGACCTGGAGGCGCAGTCCTGTGGAGGGGTCATCATCCAGGATCTGTGCGTCGGCCTCAACGGGGGCCTGATGAAAAGACTCTACCTCCTGGTGGTACGTGATTGCTGAACACCTAGGGGGCACTGTGCGGCTGGGCGGTGGTTCATGCAGCACCCGGATGGCCCTATCTTTAAAATGTGCAAAGTGCAGGTCAGGGTTTTGCAAGGCCAGGATGCGCAGCTGTGTCCAGTGGGTGCTGGACAGGAGTCCCTCAATGAAATGCTCCTTTAATAGCTTGTCCCCATCCTGCACGCTGTTCGGATCAACCTGCTTAATGGCCCGCAATGTCTCCTGGAGATTAAGGGCATAGTCCCATATGCTATCCTGTTCTCTTTGTTTGGACCCGAAAAACCTCATTTTGATTTCTGCAGCAGTGTCGGTGTAAAAAATGGCTTTAAGTTTGGCAAATATCTGCTTAACAGTTCATTTTTCCATATCTGGCCAGGATTTCGCTTCTCTTTGTGCTGTGCTAATCATTTGACCAGTTAGAATGTAACCTTTTGATGTTCTGTCAGGGGATATACTTCAAATAGGCTGCAGAGCCTCTCTTTAAATTCATTTAGTGTATGGGACTCCCCTGAATATTGTGGCAGCCAGGCCGCTCCTGGTATATAGGGCATAGATAGCGGCATTATAGGAGTGGTTACTGCGGTGGGGTCCTGCCGGTTTTTAGGAGCTGTGGGCACCGTGGGGCCTGGAGGCATCATGGGACCTGCGGCTGCATCCACCACGGGGCCTAGGGGCATCATGGGGCCTGCTGCTGCAACCGCCACCAGATCTCCTCCCGGGTTGGACATGATCCTTCCCCCGTGCTAACCTTAAGCTGAGCTGACGTCTCTCCTCCGGAGTCTGCAGCAGTTCCTCCTGTGCACGGTAAGTCGCTCCTTCCGGTCCTCCGTCCAGGGCTTTCGGAGTCTCCACTTGCGGCTTTCCTGCATGGCGTCCTCACTTGTGGCTCTCCTGTCAGCACAGCACCCGCTTCCTCTTCACGTTCTTTTGCTGGCTCCACCCACGAAGGTATGCCTCCTTCTTCCCCTCGCGCTCCATGTGGCATGGCAATGGCGGCTTACAGGCCGATTGTCACAGTCTCTGGCACACAGTACCTGGCGATGCCAGGAAATCCTGTTCGTGATGCCAAGCTGAGTCGCCAGCCAGGGCAGTGGGGATACTCGGTACTCGGGAAAGGTCTTTAAAGGGAGTTGTAATAAAGTTTGTGTTCATGACGCCACCTGTGGTTCTCGGTCAGAGGGGGACCGACGCTGCTTAAAGGGGTCCTCTGGGGGATATTGCTGCAGCAAAGATGGTGACGCTTCCCACAGATGCAGCGGGGTCCCTAGGGCTCCCAATGTGTACGGCAAGCAGGGCTGGCTCAAGGTTTTTGAGGGCCCCGGCGAAAGAGTCTCAGTGGGCCCCCCCGCTTTAACACATACCACGATTCATGATGCACAGATACAGCAGAGAAATATAGGTATAGTATAATGCCAGATTTCACTTCTTACATGAGTGATAGCCATTGTAAATTCTACAATACCATACAGCAGAGGGGCTTTATATAAGTCAACCCCTTATATGCCAATTTTTGTGACCTACTCCCTCTTCCTCAGTTACCAGTAGGCATTTTATTGTTAGCTAACCTTGCTGCAAATAAAAAAACATACATTGAATATGACAATTTTTTTATGGAAAACTTTTTAAAGAAAACATTAGAAAGTATTAATGTAGAACATTTGTAAAAGTGCAAAATGTGTAGCATAAAGCACAGCCATGTAGTATATAGCACAGCCACGCAGTATATAGCACAGCCACTCAGTATATATCACAGCCATGTAGCATATAGCACAGCCCACATAGTATATAACACAGCTATATAGTATATAGCACAGCCATGTAGCATATAGCACAGCCCACGTAGAATATAACACAGCCACATAGTATATAACACAGCCAACGTAGCATATAGCACAGCCCACGTAGCATATAGCACAGCTACATAGCATATAGCACAGCCACGTAGCATATATCAGCCCACCTGGTATATAACACAGCCACATAGTATATAACACAGCCACATAGTATATAACACAGCCATGTAGTATATAGCACAGCCACATAGCATATAACACAGCCCACATGGTATATAACATAGCCCACATAGCATAACAGCCCACGTAGTATATAGCACAGCCACATAGCATATAACACAACCCATGTAGTATATTGCACAGCCACATAGTATATAACACAGCCATGTAGTATATAGCACAGCCACGTAGCATATAACAATGCCCACATAGTATATAACACGGCCCATGTAGCATATAGCCCAGCCACGTAGTATATAACACAGCCACATAGTATATAACACAGCCCACATAGTATATAGCACAGCCACGTAGTATATAGAACAGCCACTTAGCATATAGTACAGCCCACATAGTATATAGCACAGCTGAGCCCACCTAGAATATAGCACAGCCTGCGTAGCATATAACACAGCCCACATAGTATATAGCACAGCTACGTAGCATATAACACAGCCATGTAGTATATAACACAGCCCACGTAGTATACTGCACAGCCACATAGTATATAACACAGCCCACGTAGTATATAGCAGCCACGTAGTATATAACACAGCCACGTAGTATATAGCACAGCTGAGCCCACCTAGTATTTAGCACAGCCCATGTAGCATATAACACAGCCCACGTAGTATAAAGCAGCCACATAGCATATAGAACAGCTCATGTAGTATATAGCACAGCTGAGCCCACCTATTACTGTATATAGCACAGCCCACGTAGCATATAACACAGCCCACATAGTATATAGCACAGCTATGTAGCATATAACACAGCCATGTAGTATATAACACTGCCCATGTAGTATATAGCACAGCCACGTAGCATATAACAATGCCCACATAGTATATAACACGGCCCATGTAGCATATAGCCCAGCCACATAGTATATAACACAGCCCACGTAGTATATAGCACAGCCACGTAGTATATAGAACTTACACTCTACAGGAGAGAGAGAGAGAGAGAGAGCACCCCTCTGACCATAAGAGATAACACTCTACAGGAGAGAGAGAACCCCGCTGACCATTAGAGCATACATACTACAGGAGAGAGAGAGGACCCCACTGACCATAAGAGCTTACACTCTACAGGAGAGAGAGGACCCCACTGACCATAAGAGCTTACACTCTACAGGAGATGGAGGACCCCACTGACCATAAGAGCTTACACTCTACAGGAGAGAGAGGACCCCACTGACCATAAGAGCTTACACTCTACAGGAGAGAGAGGACCCCACTGACCATTAGAGCATACATGCTACAGGAGAGAGAGAGAGGACCCCACTGACCATAAGAGCTTACACTCTACAGGAGAGAGAGAACCCCACTGACCATTAGAGCATACATGCTACAGGAGAGAGAGAGGACCCCACTGACCATAAGAGCTTACACTCTACAGGAGAGAGAGGACCCCACTGACCATAAGAGCTTACACTCTACAGGAGATGGAGGACCCCACTGACCATAAGAGCTTACACTCTACAGGAGAGAGAGGACCCCACTGACCATAAGAGCTTACACTCTACAGGAGAGAGAGGACCCCACTGACCATTAGAGCATACATGCTACAGGAGAGAGAGAGAGGACCCCACTGACCATAAGAGCTTACACTCTACAGGAGAGAGAGAACCCCGCTGACCATTAGAGCTTACACTCTACAGGAGAGAGAGGACCCCACTGACCATAAGAGCTTACACTCTACAGGAGAGAGAGGACCCAACTGACCATTAGAGCATACATGCTACAGGAGAGAACCCCGCTGACCATTAGAGCTTACCCTCTACAGGAGAGAGAGGACCTCACTGACCATAAGAGCTTACACTCTACAGGAGAGAGGACCCCACTGACCATAAGAGCTTACACTCTACACGAGAGAGAGGACCCCACTGACCATTAGAGCATACATGCTACAGGAGAGAGAGAGGACCCTACTGACCATAAGAGCTTACACTCTACAGGAGAGAGAGAACCCCGCTGACCATTAGAGCATACATGCTACAGGAGAGAGAGGACCCCACTGACCATAAGAGCTTACACTCTACAGGAGAGAGAGGACCCCACTGACCATAAGAGCTTACACTCAACAGGAGAGGGAGGACCCCACTGACCATAAGAGCTTACACTCTACAGGAGAGAGAGGACCCCACTGATCATAAGAGCTTACACTCTACAGGAGAGAGAGGACCCCACTGACCATAAGAGCTTACACTCTACAGGAGAGAGAGGACCCCACTGACCATAAGAGCTTACACTCTACAGGAGAGAGAGGACCCCACTGACAATTAGAGCTTACACTCTACAGGAGAGAGAGGACCCCACTGACCATAAGAGCTTACACTCTACAGGAGAGAGAGGACCCCACTGACCATAAGAGCTTACACTCTACAGGAGAGAGAGGACCCCGCTGACCATAAGAGCTTACACTCTACAGGAGAGAGAGAACCCCACTGACCATAAGAGCTTACACTCTACAGGAGAGAGAGGACCCCACTGACCATAAGAGCTTACACTCTACAGGAGAGAGAGAACCCCGCTGACCATTAGAGCTTACACTCTACAGGAGAGAGAGGACCCCGCTGACCATAAGAGCTTACACTCTACAGGAGAGATAAAGGACTCCACTGACCATAAGAGCTTACACTCTACAGGAGAGAGAGGACCCCGCTGACCATAAGAGCTTACACTCTACAGGAGAGAGAGAACCCCACTGACCATAAGAGCTTACACTCTACAGGAGAGAGAGGACCCCACTGACCATAAGAGCTTACACTCTACAGGAGAGAGAGAACCCCGCTGACCATAAGAGCTTACACTCTACAGGAGAGAGAGGACCCCGCTGACCATAAGAGCTTACACTCTACAGGAGAGATAAAGGACTCCGCTGACCATAAGAGCTTACACTCTACAGGAGATTTAGGATATGTGCACACATTCAGTATTTGCAGCATAAGAACCTGCTACAAATTTGTTACAAATACTGCCGTGTTGGCTGAAAAATTACAACATAAAATACATGCATTTCTTATGCTTTTTTTTTATACATTTTGATGCATTTTAATCAGTTTTTTGCACATTTTTTTTATATGTTTTCCCATTCCTGGATGAAATTTGCAGCAAAAACACTGAACAAATTAACATGTTACAAATTTAAATCTGCTTAAACACTTAAGATATCCCTATAACTATGGGCATACGTATAGGCAAAAGCACGATGCAAATCAAACACTAACAACACCCCCACTAGTCAGTGAAAAAAAGGGGGAGAAATAGAGTATTTTATACCAAATAACAATTTAATTTAAATAGAATACACATAATTAGTGATGAGCGAGCACTAAAATGCTCGGGTGCTCATTGCTCGGGTCGAGCAGATTGGAATACTCGGGTACTCGGCCAGAACAACGAGCCCAATGTAAGTCTATGGGAGACCAGAGTATTTTTACCATGATCCCCCCCGGGGGTCCTTTTAAGGTCTAAAAACGTCTGAAAATAATGGAAACACTGCTCAAATGACACAGGGACATCATGGGGATCGCACCTGGAAGCAGTGGCGTAACTACAAAGTTAGGGGCCCCGGTGCGAACTTCCAAATGGGGCCCCCCCCCTGCAGCCCTGCCATACAACTCAATGTAACCCCCATAGAATAATGGCCACACATGATGCTCAATACTGTATAACGGCCACCACACATGATGCTCCATACTGTATAATGGCCACACATGATGCTGCATACTGTATAACGGCCACACATGATGCTCAATACTGTATAATGACCCCCCTCCTGTATGCATGGCTCATCTCCCTCCTATCCCATATACATAGCTCATATTACCCCTCCTGTATGCATGGCTCATATTCCCCCCTGCATGGCTCATATTCCCCCCTGCATGGCTCATATTCCCCCCTGCATGGCTCATATTCCCCCCTGCATGGCTCATATTCCCCCCTGCATGGCTCATATACCCCCCTGCATGGCTCATATCCCCCCCTGCATGGCTCATATCCCCCCCTGCATGGCTCATATTCCCCCCTGTATGCAGGCTTAGCTCTCCGCTCCTGCTCGGCGCGCCGGCTTATGTCCTCCTTCATCCCCCCCCCCCCCCCGTCCCCCATACTCACCTGTCTTCCCACTGCACGGCCGTGCCGACATCCCTCGCGCTCTGTCCCGACTCCAGACGGCGGCGCCGGCGCAGCACCTTCTTCCTGCTTGAGCGGTCATGTGACACCGTTCATTAAGATCATGAATATGCGCATATTCATGATCTTAATGAGCGGTGTCACGTGACCGCTCAAGCAGGAACGAGCTGCAGTGCAGACGCCGAGACCATCGCTGGAGCAGGGTGAGTATTCAAGGCAGCGGCGGCGGGGAAGGGGGGGGAGGCCCTGGAGCGGGGGGAGGCACTGCCAGTCCGAGCCTGCCTGCCGGGCCCGGGCCCCTGACCTGCCGGGCCCGGTCGCACTGGCGACCGCGGTAGTTACGCCACTGCCTGGAAGCATTCCTGACTCCTAGTTCACAGCTGTAAACCTTTTTTTCCGAGATTCATGCCATTTTTCCCGGTGCCAAAAAAACCACATTAAAACGAAAACAAATCGGGTTTTGCTTGGAAATATGTCAAGGTCCATCCTTTGCAGGTTAGGCTGGGTTCACATTACGTTATAGGCATCCGTTAGACGGATTACGTTACACCACGGCATAACGTAGTCCGTTAACGCCGCCATTAAGTCCTATGTCGGACGCATCGCTAGCGCACGCCCAAAAGTGATGTGCCGTCATTGAGTGACGGGCCCTGGGACGCGGGCTGCAGTGTTTCCGGGTCCGTCACTGCTAGCGCAGATAGAGTATCTACTAGCTCTATCTGCGCTAGCGTGATGACATACCGGCACTTGCGTTAACAGCAGCCCATTAACGTATGTGTTGAACGGGCTGCTGTTGACGCAGTGTGAACCTAGCCTTAATGACTTGCCTGTAAGGCCAAATATTTAACCCCAGGCTGAAAATATCCTCTCTCACTTGGGCTTAGTTCAGACGCAGCGTTTTTGAAGCGTTTTTCAACTTTAATATTGCTTTCAACCACCACAAATGCATTCACTGGGAAATGTCATTGTAACATTTAACACCCCTAGCTGGCCATGTGGTGTGTGACACATAAGCAGACCCATCTTGTTTCATTTAGGAAGGAGGGACTCAAAGTCACAGAGCCTATTTTTACTGGTGCATCAGGCGGCATCAATCTTCTTAAAGGGCCACTATGAAACAGTGGGTTTCCCAAGCTGTTGTAGCCTATGCTGCGAGTGGATGGGCTGCCAAGAATTACGACGCACCACAATACCCCTGTCATAAGATGTCCAGGGGGGACTCCTGAAAAAGTGTTGCATTGAATTCAAGGCCTGCCCTGCTACTAATTCATATGCACCCCATTAGGCCTTGGGACCCACATACTGGATGGGCCCAGGAAAATCCACTTCACAATACACATTTTGTACTCCCGTACTCCTTTGTTTTACAGATTGGCAGCAAAGCCAGCCCTGCTGCATAGTCAGTCATATGCACCCCATTACTCCTTGGAACCCACACACTGGATGGACCCATGAAAATCCACTCTATTTTTTAATGGTATGAAGGTTCCCTCTTTGCACAATTATTTACAGGAGAATTTGGCAATTTTATTTGCCACGTTTTTAACACTAAGTTCAGATATGGCTTTAAAAAAGGCTAATACTTGCAATACAACACTATTTTATTGTGCAGCGCCCCAGAGTCCTGGTCGTTGCAGTAATGTCGCTCTGCCACTAATGGGAGTGTTGTTATGTCTGATTGCACTAAAGGAGTTCACTTGACAAGGTATAACAGTCACACATTACACTTCACACTCCGGCCACCAGGGGGAGCAAAAGGCACTATGTATTAGGCCACTCCTCACACTTTGGTAAAACTGGGGGTTGGATAGGAAGTTAGAACAGAACGCAGCCGGGGAGAGCTCCAGGGAGGACCTGTCAGGGGTGGGTTCCTGGCAGATACCTAGCAGAAAGGACAGAACGTGACGGAGCCGCGCCTGCACTACCTTGCGGCGGCATCCTAAGAAAGGACACAAAGCGAAGGATATTGTGGAGAAGTGAGAAACGAGATCACAGCACAAAGGAGAACCAGTAGGAATCGTGCCCCGAGAACGGCAACATCCTACTGAGGCGTGTGGCCGGAACGCCGAGGAAGTAACTGACTCCAAGCATTACTTCAAACAGCCGCAGGACAGTTGATTATAGGTTGGCTGTCTACCTTACATCACCTAAGCAGACATAGGGGGCAAATGTGGAGAGGGGCGTCTCTAGGGTCCCAGAATAGCTCCGAGCCATCCCGTCAAACGGGTGCGTCCTAGCCAGATATGCTTGGGGGACGGAGAGAGAGAAAGAACGAATACGAAAGTTGTGAGGACTATCACGAATGCTCAGCAGGGAAGAACTACAACACACAGGCGCTAGTTGGTAGGCACTGATTTCCACCTGCAAAGGGAACTCTGGATTTGCCTTCGGACCGGCCGGACTCAGACAGCCCTGTTAGCAGTGCTCTGGATTGTGGATCCCGAAGTCTTCAGTAAAAGGTAAAGAGACTGCAACCCTGTGTCCTCGTTATTAACCGCGCCTCACATCATCACCACCTACATTACTGGGAAGCCCTGGGGATATACTTCACCTGTGGGAAGGTATACCATCTAGCTGCCATAACACCACCCCAGTGGGCTCCAAGCAGCGTCGGTCACCCTGACCGAATACCACAGGTTGCGTCACGAAACCTTGACCGACTTTCAGCACCCTTTCATTGGACGCCCCTTAGCAGGGTCACGGACCGGGTCCAGCCACCGTGACAACCCCAGCACCGAGACAAAGAGGACCGGTAACGAGTACCCCACGGCCCTGCGTCTGGGGGCGCTCCAATTGCAAACTACAAAATTCAAGGAATAGTATGATTGAATAGTGTGAGTGTGTACACTTTTGTATATGTTAACGTACACAGGTTAATAAGTACATATAAGGATTAAGTAAATATAGTGATTACGTATATATGAAGATTAACTACATACAGTATACTTCGATCATCACCAAGAGGCTTTTAAACATAATCCATCTGGAATATCAGAGAAGCAACACCAAGACAGAGAAGCCCTGGGAGATTACCTACACTGCATGGG
The DNA here is from genome assembly GCF_032444005.1 of Ranitomeya imitator. Classification (NCBI taxonomy): domain Eukaryota; kingdom Metazoa; phylum Chordata; class Amphibia; order Anura; family Dendrobatidae; genus Ranitomeya; species Ranitomeya imitator. Next base: position 34,910,964 of record NC_091285.1, read on the forward strand.
CGTCCCCAATTATGCAGGTATCAGCACACTGTACATGTACAGGTACCCCAGTTTTGGCATCTGTCTTAGTCATGTTTCTCTGGTCTTACATATTGATTTACACTATGTAGTAACTATAGTTTCACCCAGACCTTCAAGTGGCCACTTTTCAAGGTTGGATGAAACTGAGATATCATGGAGTCATCAGATGTGGGGCCATAAACCCCTAGAAATTAAAAGCCACAAGGATTTAGATCAAACCACCACCGGCATAGTTTAAGTAAACCTTACTGTTTTACAATGACAAACAGCAAACATATAGAGGCTTAGAACTGTTTGTGAAGTGAATAAACAAACATTTATCAAGATTGTTTCACTATGAGCATTGTCTGTCACATCTGTAAATGTTTTACAAGAAATGCAGCTATGTGATTGTCTGAATGCATTGGGTATACAGTATTTAAATCTTGGTTACAAATCGCCATTTGTATATTCGCCATTTGTACATTTGACGCAGCCAAAGTTATGGCTCTCAAGGAGAGAAACTAATATAGTGGACAAAGCTATATTTTAAATGAACTACAGAGCCAAACTAACAGCATTGCTTTATCAAATTTATATGAAGTGTAATACATACAGAGCACGTTCACCCTGGTGATCTAGTGGCAGGTAATGGACACAATGCAGGAGACAGAGTTAAGAAGTAGGCCCAATGTAATGTCATGCCCAATTCCCCAATGTGGGGTCCTTTCTTTGCAAATTAAAATAGTGCCATCACAACCCCCTTGCCCAAAATGCACCGTACAGAGCATGTCCACCCTGGTGATCTAGTGGCAGGTGAAGGACACACTGCAGGAGACAGAGTTAAGAAGTAGGCCCAATGTAATGTAGTGGCCAATTCCCTAATGTGGGGTCCTTTCTTTACAAATTAAAATAGTGCCATCACAGCTCCCTTGCCCAAAATGCACCGAACAGAGCACGTTCACCCTGGTGATTTAGTGGCAGGTAAAGGACACAAGGCAGGAGACAGAGTTAAGAAGTAGGCTCAATGTAGTGGTGTGTGTCTCTGAAACTTGTAATGCAGTGCATGAGCTGCCAAACAATTCCCCAATGGGGGTACCTTTTTAAAAAAAATAGATTAGTGCCATCGCAGCCCCCTTGCCCAAAATGCACAGGCCTATAACAGTACAAAGCACATTCACCCTGGGGATCTAGTGGCAGTTAAACAAGAGACATTACAGGAGACAGAGTTAAGAAGTAAGCCCAATATAGTGGTGTGGGTCACTGAGACTTAAAATGGAGTGCATGAGCTGCCAAACAATTCCCCAATGGGGGTACCTTTTTTAAAAATAGACTAGTGCCATCGCAGGCCCCTTGCCCAATATTCACCGGCCTATAACAGTACTGAGCACGTTCACCCTGGTCATCTAGTGGCAGTCAAAGGACACATTGCAAGAGACAGACTTAAGAAGTAGGCCCAATGTAATGTAATGCCCAATTCCCCAATGTGGGGTCCTTTTTTTACTAAATAAACTAGTGCCACCACAGTCCCCGTGGCCAAAATTCACCATACAGAGCTCGTTCACCCTAGTGATCTAGTGTTAGTTAACGGACACATTTCAGGAGACAGACTTAAGAAGTAGGCCCAATGTAATGTAATGCCCAATTCCCCAATGTGGGGTCCTGATTTTACTAAATAAAATAGTGCCTTCACAGTCCCCGTGCCCAAAATTCACCGGCCTATAACAGTACAGAGCAAGTTTACCCTGGTCATCTAGTGGTTCTGGATGATGAGGATGAGGATAAGGAGGAGGATAACAACAAACAGACCAAATCTGGAAGCGTATACCCATGTGTGGTTGTGAAGAGATGCATGAGAAAACACCTCCCCAAAAGAGAGAATGTATTTGAGGTTATGTTTCGCTGTTTTCACTTGGTGGTGTACAGAAGTCTTTCCCAATACAGCCCTTGTTCATTTTTATAAGAGTCAGCCTGTCAGCATTTTCAGTTGACAGGCGGATGCGCTTATCTGTTATAATTCCACCAGTGGCACTAAAAACCCGCTCTGACAGAACGATAGCAGCAGAGCAGGGCAGGCCAGGACCTCCAAGGCGTAGAGAGCCAGTTCATGCCACGTATCCAGCTTGGATACCCAATAATTAAAAGGCACAGTGGAATCACGGATGTTTGTACGATCTGTAAGGTACTCCCTCACCATCTTCCCAAACATTGCACTTCTTGTAACAGCACCCCTTGCCTCTGTACCGTCATGATGGGAGAGTCTGAGAAAACTGTCCCAGAACTTTGCCATTGTTCCCCTGCCTGAGCTGGATTGCACTTGTCTCTCTCGCTTGGACTCCTTGGTTGTACAACAAACTCTGACGTCTGCTGCCAGCATTCTCACATGAGAATTTTCTAAGTAATTCCGCTACAAGGGCCCTCTGGTACTGCAACATTTTAGTACACCTCTCTGCCTCTGGTAGAAGAGATGTAAAGTTCTCCTTGTAGCATTGGTCTAGAAGTGTCACCAACCAGTAATGAGTGTCACAAAATTTTTTTATAATGCGAGGGTCACGTGAAACGCAGCGCAAGTCAGCCATACGTGCCAGACTGCTAACAGGCAAGACTTCTGTGTCCTCACCAACAGGACGACTGACCATGCTGTCCTCCTCATCCTCCCTGTCCTCAGGCCATCCTCGCTGGACAGACGGTATGACAGCTGTGTTTGTAGTACCGTCTATAGCGCATGAAAGTAGCTCCTGTTCTTCCTCCTCCTCATTGACTACCAATCCACGATGAGAAGACATGAGGCTGGGCTGAGTGTAATCCCCCTGTTTGGTTCCTTGCTCCATGTCCTCATGCTCTGTCTGCAATGCATCCTCTTTAATTGTGAGCAGAGGTTTCCAGAATGCTGAGAAGCAGGATGGTGACGCTAATTATGGCATCATCGTTGCTCACCATCTTGGTGCAGTCCTCAAAGTTTTGGAGAATGATACGTATGTTGGACATCCATGTCCACACCTGAGGTCTTATGTGTGGAGTCTGAACTGAATATCGACAGCCTTGTTGATGTTGGTAGTCAACAACTGCCCTCTTCTGCTCACAAAGCCTTTCCAACATAAGTAGTATAGAGTTCCAGAGTGTGGGGACATCACACACCGGCTGGTGAGCTGGACGCTGCAAATGCTGCTGAAGCACGGCAAGGGCGGCTGAAGCTGTAGCTGACTGTCTAAAATGGGCAGACAGATAGTGTACTTTCACTAGCACTAGCAGATCCGTCAGCTCTGGGTAGCTTTTCAGAAAACGTTGAACCACGAGGTTAAGCACATGGGCCAAGCAAGGTACATGTGTGAGCTCACCTTGCCTCAGAGCCGCCACCTCTTCTGACACTTTCCCACCATTGCCTTCGTGTGACTGGGGCTGGTCAAAGCTTTGGGCATCTGTACATGCGATCTCATCTGTCCCCACTTCAAGTTGACTGGCCGAGAGTTCAGAATCTTGAAATGGAAAACTGAACAGCTCTTCAGAGTGTCCAAGTGTGGGATCAGTTGTCTCAGGGCACTCGGCATGGTGGGAAGAAGGAGGATCAGGGTGAGGAATATCCGGGCCACACTCATGGCTACTCAGACTTGACCGTGTGGATGACATGGTGGTGGTGGTGGCTAAGTGACGAAGCATTATCCGCTATCCAACCAACAATCGTTTCACACTGCTCTGGCTTCAATAGTGGTGTGCTGCGGTCCCCTAGAAACTGGGACAGGAAGGTCGAGCGAGAAGATGTGTCTTTGTTGTTGTCCACTGTCACCTTGGCCACGGCCTCGCCCTCTGCATGCACCATCATCATCACGTCCACTTCCCCATCCCTTGCCCATTTTAAATGGACTACTGCACTATTTCAAATGCTCAGCACAAATATATTTATTAGTAGCAAAATAATATCTGATCAGTATGCCTGCAAATCTACGATTTTTCAAACCCAAACACCAGGCAGGCCTCAGCCTGATATAACAGACTGTATTCAATTTTTGGGGGCTTTTTTTGTGAAGTAAACTTATGCTAAATAGTGCTGTATAGAATTAGAGTATCAGACAGCAAAAAAAGGGGTACACCGGCCTACAATGACCAAACTTGGAGCACGCAGATATATGAGGGCTGTCGCCGAAATACCACACTGGCAAATATGTGGTCTTTTTATAATTTTGCAAGCTAAATAGTGCTGTATAGAATTAGAGTATCAGACCGCAAAAAAAGGGGTCCACCAGCCTACAATGACCAAACTTGGAGCACGCAGATATATAAGGGCTGTCACAGAAATACCACACTGGCAAATATGTGGCCTTTTTGGGGGCTTTTTTGTGAAGTAAACTTATGCAAAATAGTGCTGTATAGAATTAGAGTATCAGACAGCAAAAAAGTGGTGCTCTGGCCTACAATGACCAAACTTGCAGCACACAGATATATGAGGCCTTTTTCAGTGAATTTAAAATACAAAAAAGTGGCACAAGTCTAGCACACACAACTACGCTACATATGCCTGACAAACTATGATTTTTCAACAGGCCTCAGTCTGACAGAACAGACTGCATATTTTTGTTTTTTTGGGGGGGTGAATGTTTGGAAAAAAAAATGCAACTAGGTACTGTATATAGTATAGAAGCTGCAGCAGCAGACAGTTATGGAGCTTTGGGAGGGATGCAGTGGGAGCAATGGACGCACACACACTGCCTGAAGGCCTTGCACTGATGTGGATATGCTGTGCCCTGCCTACCTAGCACTGCAATCTCGGGACCCACGAATTAGCCCTAAAAAGGACTTTTGGTTTTTGAGAAGTTGTGGATTTAAGAGTTGCAGACCTACACTACCTCTAAAAACCACGATTCTGACCCTATCTCGGCAGCAGCTCTCCCTACTCTCGCTGAATCCGGAGCAGAATGCGACGAGCAGGGCGGCGCCAGGTCTCTTATACTCGGGATGATTCTGTGCGGCCAAGCCAATCACTGCACGACCACAACAAAGATGGCTGAGGTGCTTCAAGGCCTTGCAGACAATCCCTGCACCGTAATCGGGTCTCTAAAGGCCACCAAAAACACTGGGTGGAGACACCAGTTACCGCCGAATAATCCCGGAAATGCTCGCTGCTCGCTGAGTACACCGAGCATAGTGATACTCGGGCGAGTAACGAGTAGTGGCGAGCACGTTCGCTCATCCATACACAATGATAAAAAAACAGAATAAAAACCTGCTGAAGCAGGAGTATAGGGGAATCCACAATAGATCACAGATAACCTGTAGTTTAAGTTCAAGAATAGAACATCATAAATACATAAAAGTCAAAGTAACACCGTGAGCGATTAAAGACAACAGACCAGTCGCCGAAGAATGAAATGCTGAAACGTGCCAGGCGACTACTGTCTTAACCACATCACCAGCAATGCTCCCAATAGAAATAAATAATAATAATAATTTTATTTATATAGCGCCAACATATTCCGCAGCGCTTTACAACTTATAGAGGGAACTTGTACAGACAATAGACATTACAGCATAACAGAAATACAGTTCAAAATAGATACCAGGAGGAATGAGGGCCCTGCTCGCAAGCTTACAAACTATGAGGAAAAGGGGAGACACGAGAGGTGGATACTAATAGCAAACACAAGGGGTCAATGTGATAAACACTGCTGTATAAAGTGCTAATAGTGCTCATCTCTATTGCTGCATCCATAAAGAGAATAATGGGTATCGCCGCAGCCGGTAAGACACGATCTATAAACGTGTCACACTAGTTAACTATTTCACTGTAAAAAAAAAATGGAAAAAAAGTGGAATAAAAATGCAATAAAAAAGAAAAACGTTAAAAAAGTCCCGCAGAAAACAAGCCACCATACAGCTCTCCATCTGCTGAAAAATTAAAAATAGCTCTTAGCATACAAAGAAATAATTATTTTTTCTATAAATGGTTTTATTGTGTAAAAATGCAATAACATAAAAAAGTAACATAAATGTGTTATCGCTATACTGATGCAAAGAATACAGCTGTTTTATAAATTTTACCACATCCGGAATGAAATAAAAAAACAAACAATTCCTGAATTGCTGGTTTTTGTTTATTTTGTCTCCCAAAAATCGTAAAAGAAAGCAATCAAAAAGTGTTATGAACCCGAACATTGTACAAATAAAAACGTTAACTCGTTCCACAGAAAACAAACCCTCGCGTGACTCTGTCAGCTCAAATATGGAAACATTATAGCTCTCAAAATATGGAGATGTAAAAACTATATATATATATATATATATATATATATATATATATATATATATTTTTTTTTTTTTTTTTCAAAAGCATCTTTTAGCTTGCGACAGCAGCCAAATAAAAAAACCCGCTATAAATCTGATACTGCAGTAATCACACCAACTTGGAGAATAAAGTAGCCTAATCACTCATACCGCAATTAAACAATAAATAAAACCAATTCTTCACCTGCTGTTGATTTGTTCATTCTGCCTACCAAAGATCACAGTAAGGCTCGTGGCACGTTTATCCTGCACTCTACGCTGAGCGCTTACATTGGGGTTTCTGTATAAATCTCTTAACCCCTTAGCGACCGCCGATATGCCTTTTAACGGCGGCCGCTAAGGGTACTTAAACCACAGCGCTGTTAACTAACGGCGCTGTGGAAAAAGTAAATAGCACCCCCCAGAGTCGGATTTTCTCCGGGGTCTCGGCTGCCGGGGGTAGCCGAGACCCCAGAGAACATGATTCGGGGTTTTTTTTACCGACCCCGCATTTGCGATCGCTGGTAATTAACCGTTTACCGGCGATCGCAAAAAAAAAAAAAAAAAACGCGATTTCTTTTTAATTTCTCTGTCTTCCGATGTGATCGCACATCAGAGGACAGAGAAAAGGGGTCCCAGATAGTCCCCCGATACTCACCTATCTCCCCCGGTGCTCCTCGTGGCTACCGGTGGGCGCCGCCATCTTCAAAATGGCGGGCGCATGCGCAGTGCGCCTGCCGGCCGGCACCTAGAGAATCTTTGGGGTCTCGGCTGCCGGGGGTAGCCGAGACCACAAAGAACATGATCGGGGTTGGTTTTACTGACCCCTGTTTTGCGATCGCCGGTAATTAACTGTTTACCGGCGACCGCAAAAAAAAAATAAAAAATCAAAGTGTAATTCTCTGTCCTCTGATGTGATCGCACATCAGAGGACAGAGAAATAGGGGTATTCGGGGACCCTATTATACTTACCGGTGTCCCTGGATCCTCCTGCTGCTCCTCCTGGTCTTCTTGGCAAAAGAAAATGGCGGGCGCATGCGCAGTGCGCCCGCCATCTGTCGCCATCTGCCGACCGGCAGGTGAAGAGCAGTTGGGGCTAAAATTAGGGTTAGGGCTAGGGTTAGAGTTAGGGCTAGGGTTAGGGCTAGGGTTAGGGCTAGGGTTAGGGTTGGGGCTAAATTTAGGGTTAGGGTTGGGGCTAAATTCAGGGTTAGGGTTCTTTCACACTTATGTCGGTACGGGGCCGTCGCAATGCGTCGACCCGACATACCGACGCACGTTGTGAAAATTGTGCACAACGTGGGCAGCGGATGTAGTTTTTCAACGCATCCGCTGCCCAATCTATGTCCTGGGGAGGAGGGGGCGGAGTTACGGCCACGCATGCGCGGTCAGAAATGGTGGATGCGACGTACAAAAAAACGTTACATTGAACGTTTTTTGTGCCGACGGTCCGCCAAAACACAACTGATCCAGTGCACGACGGACGCGACGTGTGGCCATCCGTCACGATCCGTCAGCAATACAAGTCTATGGGCAAAAAAACGCATCCTGCGGGCACATTTGGAGGATCAATTTTTTGTCCAAAATGACGGATTGCGACGGATGCCAAATGACGCAAGTGTGAAAGTAGCCTTAGGGCTAGGGTTAGGGTTGGGGCTAAAGTTAGGGCTAGGGTTGGGGCTAAAGTTAGGGTTAGATTTGGGGTTAGGGTTTGGATTAGAGTTGGTATTAGGGTTAGGGTTGTCATTAGGGTTACGCTTGGGATTAGGGTTAGGTTTGGGATTAGGGTTAAGGTTAGGGTTGTGATTAGGGGTGTATTGGGATTAGGGTTAGGTTTGAGGTTAGGGTTGAGATTAGGATTAGGTGTGTGTTGGATTTAGGGTTTTGATTAGAGTTATGGTTAGGGTTGACATTAGGGTTGTTTTGGGGTAAGGGTTGTGATTATCGTTAGGGTTAGTGATTAGGGTTATGGATCGGGTTGGGATTAGGGTTAGGGGTGTGTTGGGGTTAGGGTTGGAGCTAGAATTGGGGGGTTTCCACTGTTTAGTTACATAAGGGGGTCTCCAAACACGACAGCCAATTTTGCGCTCAAAAAGTCAAATGGTGCTCCCTCCCTTCTGAGCTCTGCCGTGCGCCCAAACAGTGGGTTACCCCCACATATGGGGCATCAGCGTACTCGGGATAAATTGGACAACAACTTTTGGGGTCCAATTTCTCCTGTTACCCTTGTGAAAATAAAAACTTGGGGGCTACAAAATCTTTTTTGTGGAAAAAAAAATATTTTTTTATTTTCACGACTCTGCATTCTAAACTTCTGTGAAGCACTTGGGCATTCAAAGTTCTCAGCACACATCTAGATAAGTTCCTTGGGGGGTCTAGTTTCCAAAATGGGGTCACTTGTGGTGGGTTACTACTGTTTAGGTACATCAGGGGCTCTGCAAACGCAACATAACGCCCACAGACCATTCTATCAAAGTCTGCATTCCAAAACAGCGCTCCTTCCCTTCCGAGCTCTGCCGTGCGCCCAAACAGTGGTTTACCCCCACATATGGCACATCAGTGTACTCGGGATAAATTGGACAACAACTATTGTGGTACAATTTCTCCTGTTACCCTTGTGAAAATAAAAACTTGGGGGCTACAATATCTTTTTTGTGGAAAAATTTTTTTTTTTTATTTTCACGACTGCATTCTAAACTTCTGTGATGCACTTGGGCATTCAAAGTTCTCACCACGCATCTAGATAAGTTCCATAGGGGGTCTAGTTTCCAAAATGGGGTCACTTGTGGGGGGTTTCCACTGTTTAGGCACATCAGGGGCTCTCCAAACGCGACATGGCGTCCAATCTCAATTCCAGACAATTCTACATTGAAAAAGTAAAACGGTACTCCTTCCCTTCCAAGCTCTGCGGTGCACCCAAACAGTGGTTTACCCCCACATATTGGGTATCGACGTACTCAGGAGAAATTGCACTACAACTTTTGTGGTCTAATTTCCCCTGTTACCCTTGTGAAAATAAAAATTTTGGGGCAAAAAGATCATTTTTGTAGAAGAAAAATGCGATTTTTTTATTTTCACGGCTCAACGTTATAAACTTCTGTAAAGCTCTTGGGGGTTCAAAGTGCTCACCACACATCTAGATAAGTTCCTTAAGGGGTCTAGTTTACAAAATGGTGTCACTTGTGGGGGGTTTCCACTGTTTAGGCACATCAGGGGCTCTCTAAACGTGACATGGCGTCCAATCTCAATTCCAGCCAATTCTGCATTGAAAAAGTCAAATGGCGCTCCTTCCCTTCCAAGTTCTGCGGTGCGCTCAAACAGTGGTTTACCCCCACATATGGGGTATTGGCGTATTCAGGAGAAATTGCATAATAAAATTTATGGTTACATTTCTGTTTTTACACTTGAGAAAATAAAAAAAATGGTTCTGAATTAAAATGTTTGCCAAAAAAGTTAAATGTTCATTTTTTCCTTCCACATTGTTTCAGTTCCTGTGAAGCATGTAAAGGGTTAATAAACTTCTTGAATGTGGTTTTGAGAACCTTGAGGGGTGTAGTTTTTGGAATGGTGTCACACTTCGTTATTTTCTATCATATAGACCCCTCAAAATGAGTTCAAATGTGATGTGGTCCCTAAAAAAAAAAAGGTGTTGTAAAAATGAGAAATTGCTGGTCAACTTTTAACCCTTATAACTCCCTAACAAAAAAAATTTTGTTTCCAAAATTGTGCTGATGTAAAGTAGACATGTGGAAAATGTTATTTATTAACTATGTTTTGTGACATACCTCTCTGATTTAAGGGCATAAAAATACAAAGTTTGAAATTTGCAAAATTTTAAAAATTTTCGCCATATTTCTGTTTTTTTTCATAAATAATCGCAAGTAATATCGAAGAAATGTTACCAATAACATGAAGTACAATATGTCACGAAAAAAACAATCTCAGAATCAGCGGGATCCGTTAAAGCGTTCCAGAGTTATAACCTCAAAGTGACAGTGGTCAGAATTGCAAAAATTGGCTTGGTCATTAAGTACCAAATTGGCTCGGTCACTAAGGGGTTAAACATGTGATTCAGATGGAACCCCGGGTGGAAGATTCCCTATAATGAGACAGATGCGGACACTGTTTATGCTGTCTAACCTGTGATCCGATGGTGTCCGTCCTTTTAGGCGAGCATAAAAGCGCTGTCCGTCGCAGTTTTGTGCAACTCTGCAAAGAAGAACATTGCTGAACAGAGGCTAGATGGAGTCCAGAGTATCTCTGCTGCCTCGTTATAGGAAACCCTTGGGGGTTTAATCTGAATCACATCATTAGATTTAGACCACATATGAGGTTTCGGCGTACTCAGGAGAAATTGCACAACAAGTTTTGAGGTTTGTTTTCTCCTGTTACTCTTATGAAAAAAAAAATATTGGGTCTAAAATAAAAACATTATTTTTTTTTTTTTTTTAAAGTGAAGCACCTGAACGGTTAATATACTTCTTAAATGTGGTTTTGAGGAGAGGGGTGTAGTTTTTAGAATGGTGTCACTTTGGGTATCTTTTATCATATACACCCCTCAAGGTGACTTCAAATGTCATGAGGTCCCTAAAAAAATGGTTTTGTAAATTTTTTTGTAAAAATTAAAAATCGCTGGTCAAGTTTTAACCCTTCTAACTTCCTAACAGAAAAAAAATTATGTTTCAAAAATTGTTCTGATGTAAAGTAGACATGGGGAAAATGTTATTTGTTATTTTTTTCCCCCAAATTTCCCCAAAAAAACATAAGTCATATTGAACAAATTTTACCGCTATCATGAAGTACAATAAGTCTAGAAAAAAAAACTCTCTCAGAATCACTGGGATCCGTTGAAGTGTTCAAGAGTTATAACCTTATAAAGTGACACTCGACAGATTTAAAAAAAAAATGAAGGCCCTGTCATTAACCTACAAAGCGGCTTGGCCCTTAAGGGATTAAAACAGTTTTTAATCAAAAATGCAGGACCCAATAAAGGAAGTGATAAGTTGCTGGAATCAGGGTCTTTGCCTAAGGCTGGGATCACACATGCGAGAAACACGTCCGTGTCTCGCATGTGAAATCCAAGCTGTGGCGCCGGCACTCCAGAGCGGAGCGTGCGGCCGCATAGCAACACATGGAGCCGCACGCTCCGCTCTCAAGTGCCGGCGCCACAGCTTGGATTTCACATGCGAGACACGGACGTGTTTCTCACATGTGTGATCCCGGCCTTAGCATGAAACTCTCACAATGGAGTAGCATAAGCAGGTGCCAGGTTCCCTTTAGTTGGTGAATGGGTGTAACTACGACATTGCCAAGTATTGAGTAATAGACACTTTCAGTTTCATTTCTTCCTTCTTCCGTCAGCCATGGCGTCTGTTATTCTGAGCGAGGAGCTGCTCTGCTCCATCTGTTTATCTACATTTAAGGACCCTGTAATGCTGAGATGTGGACACAACTTCTGCCGGGTCTGTATTGATCGTGTGCTGGATGCACAGGACGGGTCTGGAGTTTATTCCTGTCCTGAATGCAGAGAAGAGTTTCAGCAGCGGCCGGCACTGACGAGGAACATAAATCTCCATAATGTCGCAGAACGTTTCCTGATTACTCAGCAAGGACAAGAGGAGATCACCGGGATCTGCTGCACTTACTGTGTGGACTCTCCGGTACCTGCTGTTAGATCCTGTCTACACTGTGAGGCTTCTCTGTGTGATAAACACCTGAGATCTCACAGCAAATCACCAGAACACGTCTTATCTGATCCCAACACTTCTCTGGAGAAAAGGAAATGTTCTGTCCACAAGAAGATCCTGGAATATTACTGCACTGAGGACGCGGCTTGTATCTGTGCGTCCTGCAGTTTGATTGGGAAACATAATGGACATAAAATGGAGTCACTGGATGAGGCCTCTGAGAACAAAAAGAAAAAAATGAGAAATGTTCTGCAGAAACTGGTCACAAAGAGAGAGGAGACGGAGGAAAGAGTCCGTAGTGTGGAGGAGCGCAGGAGAAAAGCTCAAGAAAAAGCAGCTGGAGAAGCCGAGAGAGTCGCTGCCCTGTGTACAGACATCAGGAGACGGGTGGACGACCTGGAGAAGAAGGTCCTGAGTGAGATCTCCAGGCAGGAAAAGGAAGAGTCACTGTCACTGTCTGCTCGGATCCATCAGCTGGAAATAAAGAAGGACGAACTGTCCAGGAAGATGAGACACATTGAGGAGCTGTGTAACGTGAGGGATCCACTGGCTGTCTTACAGGATCCAGACACCGGTGACTTGTGTGATCCTGAGGAGGAGGGAGGTGATGAGGACACAGGGGGACATGCTAAACAGCCCCATGATGGAGATGACCTGGATGTGGCTGAGATCTCACACACATTACACACATTATGTGACGTAATATCAGGTATAAGGAGCGGGATCTATGTGGAGGGTCCTGCAGACATATTACTGGATGTAACCACAGCTGCTAATAATCTCCTTATATCAGACGACCTGAAAACTGCGACCGAGGCAAAAGTGAAGCAGAAACGTCCAGAAACAGCAGAGAGATTCCAGGGTTATAGTCAGGTGATGAGCAGGAGAGGATTTACCTCAGGACGACATTACTGGGATGTGGAGGGCAGTAGATCAGGGGAGTGGATGGTGGGGATGTGTTATCCCAGTATAGACAGGAGGGGAGAGCGGTCACTGATTGGATATAATAACAAGTCCTGGAGTTTGAGGAGATCTAATAATAAGTATTCAGCGATACATGACAGGAACGTGATTCCGTTAACCAAGAAGATCTCCAGTGATAGAGTCAGGATATGTCTGGATTATGAGGCCGGGCAGTTGTCCTTTTATGAGCTGTGTGACCCCATCAGACACTTGCACACCTTCACTGCCACCTTCTCCGAGCCCCTCCATGCTGTGTTACGTGCATTTGGGCAACCTTTTCTCTACAGCTCGGTGAAGATCACAACTTAAAGAGAAAGTAGCATCAGAAAATTACCTGTTTTTAAACTACATTTTACGAGAAACATTTTTGTGATCTTCTACGACATAAAATATATTTACCACTGGAGCTTTCTGAAATCTTCCAGTGTTTCCTGAAGTCACTGAACCCCACAATTACTTTTTCCACAGATCTCGCTTCTCATCAGTCTCATTATCAACACAGGAATGTAATGCAACATAACACATTTGTTATAAAGTTGGAGGACGATAATGTCGTATCCATCATTGACAACATCTTCCCTCCTCCCCGCACAGTGATCTCTGCACAGGGCACAGAGCATGCCCACAAGTCCTCTCTAGATTACACTTTCTGCTGCGGAGACCATCTTTGAATTCTGTTAGATGGAAAAGCAGCAACTCAGATAATGTGGTTGCCCCCATGATTATGTCCAGAAAATAAAATATAAAAATGTATAATCCAACATAAAAATGAGTTAAAGATACCAGATCAAACATAATATTTAATTCTCAAATAACGGAAACTTAAGAGTATTCAGATTTAACCCCTTAAGGACACAATTTTCATTTTTTTCTCAAACATTTTCAAATCGCCATAACTTTTTTATGTCTTCGTCATCACAGACTTATAGGAGCTTGTGTTTTGCGGGACGAGTTGCAGATTTTACTGATAACATTCATTTTTTTCAGATACAGTTTATATAGAGTTAGGGAAAAAGGCATAAAAATTCGAAGCGCGGTGTAATGGTGACAGAATGCAATTCTGAGTTTTTGTTTTTTGTTCTATTTTTATAGTTAATTGTATGATAAAAATGTGCTGACAATAAGATTTTACAGGTTACTACAATAACGTTGATTCTAAACTTGTAGTTTTATTTTACTATTTCAGTTGCTTTAAAAAAAATCTGAATATTGTAAAAATAAAATATTGTTTTGTTCCATATTTTCTGAGATTCATTTTTTTTTATTGTTCCATCAATTGCTTTGTTTTTTAGCTTGGGGATCTGGTTTTCTTACTTAGAGCATATTGACATAGACAGGAGATTTTGATCACTTGTTATTGTATATTTTTACGCTGTTGGAGCAACTGAAAATTCACAATCCCGGCAATTCAATTTTTTTTTATAGAGTTTACAGTTTGGGCAAATTTCTTTTAGATTTTGAGAGACTGGACCAATCTGGATGCTGCAATAACAAATATATATATGTATATATATATATATATATATATATATATATATGCATATATGTGTATATATATATATATATATATATATATATATATATATATATGTATATATATATATATATATATATATATGTACAGTGGGGCAAAAAAGTATTTAGTCAGTCAGCAATAGTGCAAGTTCCACCACTTAAAAAGATGAGAGGCGTCTGTAATTTACATCATAGGTAGACCTCAACTATGGGAAACAAACTGAGAAAAAAAAATCCAGAAAATCACATTGTCTGTTTTTTTAACATTTTATTTGCATATTATGGTGGAAAATAAGTATTTGGTCAGAAAAAAAATTTCATCTCAATACTTTGTAATATATCCTTTGTTGGCAATGACAGAGGTCAAACGTTTTCTGTAAGCCTTCACAAGGTTGCCACACACTGTTGTTGGTATGTTGGCCCATTCCTCCATGCAGATCTCCTCTAGAGCAGTGATGTTTTTGGCTTTTCGCTTGGCAACACGGACTTTCAACTCCCTCCAAAGGTTTTCTATAGGGTTGAGATCTGGAGACTGGCTGGGCCACTCCAGGACCTTGAAATGCTTCTTACGAAGCCACTCCTTTGTTGCCCTGGCAGTGTGCTGTGGATCATTGTCATGTTGAAAGACCCAGCCACGTTTCATCTTCAATGCCCTTGCTGATGGAAGGAGGTTTGCACTCAAAATCTCACGATACATGGCCCCATTCATTCTTTCATGTACCCGGATCAGCCGTCCTGGCCCCTTTGCAGAGAAACAGCCCCTTTGCAGAGAAACAGCCCCAAAGCATGATGCTTCCACCACCATGCTTTACAGTAGGTATGGTGTTTGATGGATGCAACTCAGAAATTCTTTTTCCTCCAAACACGACAAGTTGTGTTTCTACCAAACAGTTCCAGTTTGGTTTCATCAGACCATAGGACATTCTCCCAAAACTCCTCTGGATCATCCAAATGCTCTCTAGCAAACTTCAGACGGGCCGGACATGTACTGGCTTAAGCAGTGGGACACGTCTGGCACTGCAGGATCTGAGTCCATGGTGGCGTAGTGTGTTACTTATGGTAGGCCTTGTTACATTGGTCCCAGCTCTCTGCAGTTCATTCACTAGGTCCCCCCGCGTGGTTCTGGGATTTTTGCTCACCGTTCTTGTGATTATTCTGACCCCACGGGGTGGGATTTTGCGTGGAGCCCCAGATCAAGGGCGATTATCAGTGGTCTTGTATGTCTTCCATTTTCTAATTATTGCTCCCACTGTTGATTTCTTCACTCCAAGCTGGTTGGCTATTGCAGATTCAGTCTTCCCAGCCTGGTGCAGGGCTACAATTTTGTTTCTGGTGTCCTTTGACAGCTCTTTGGTCTTCACCATAGTGGAGTTTGGAGTCAGACTGTTTGAGGGTGTGCACAGGTGTCTTTTTATACTGATAACAAGTTTAAACAGGTGCCATTACTACAGGTAATGAGTGGAGGAAAGAGGAGACTCTTAAAGAAGAAGTTACAGGTCTGTGAGAGCCAGAAATCTTGATTGTTTGTTTCTGACCAAATACTTATTTTCCACCATAATATGCAAAAAAAAATGATAAAAAAACAGACAATGTGATTTTCTGGATTTTTTTTTCTCAGTTTGTCTCCCATAGTTGAGGTCTACCTATGATGTAAATTACAGACGCCTCTCATCTTTTTAAGTGGTGGAACTTGCACTATTGCTGACTGACTAAATACTTTTTTGCCCCACTATATATATATATATATATATATATATATATATATGTATATATATACCGTATTTTTCCGACCATAAGACGCATTTTTTTCCTCCAAATTTGGGAGGAAAGTGTGGGTGCGTCTTATGGTACGGATGTAGCATGTGGGGAGGGGGGCAGCAGTGAGTTGGATCGCACTGTTATCCCACTTCAGAATGTCCCTGCTGCCCAGAATCATCTAGAGAAACCATGTGCTCCCGATGATTAAGTGCAGTGAATATTCATTAGCGGCTCCCCGCCCACCTATCAGCTGAGCGGTGAGCCGGGAGCAGCAAATGCTTAAGCAGGGACACACATGGCTTCTCCAGCGCTGATTCCTGCAGCAGCTGGGCAGGTCTGTGTGTCCGGGGGAGAGGAGGCAGCAGCAGGGGCCAAGGGAGAGAGGAGATGGCTGCATAACTGCCTGCCATGCCTGGGCTGGACGCTGAGTTCTGTGCAGGAGGACCTGTGATGATGTCAGGAGTGGGCGGGCTAGAGCATCACATGGCAGCTCAGAGCCCTCCCTCTTCTTGACATCATCACAGGTCCTTCAGGCTCTCCAGTCTCCACTAGAATCTGCAGCTTCCTCATAACCTGTGCTGTGGAAAGGAAACGAGGGACTGCTCTGTGTGCAGTCATGGGACGCTCCAGCTTTAACCTCACCACAGTGTGGCTGGCTGCCACATTTAAGAGGTTAGTCTTTACAAAACACAATAAAGCACTCTGCCACTCCTTTGGTGAACTATAACTCCCAGCATGTCATAGGATCTGCAGGACATGCTGGGAGTTATAGTTCTCCCATGGGATTTTAAAGCAGCACTCCAGTGTTATTTTGCAGTGCTGGAGTGGTGCTTTAAATATAAGCCCTGTGCCCCCATTCTTGTACTCACCCTCCAGCATCTTTATATAGTGCTTTACAGACACCGCACTGGTCCCGCAGCTTCCAACATAATAACATACTATTATATATAATAACACCACATATAATAGTATGTCATTTATGTTATTAAATATTTTACCACATTTTTTAGCTTCAAATATTTTTTTCCCCTATTTTCCACCTCTAAAACCTGGGTGCGCCTTATAGTCCGGTGCGTCTTATAGTCCGAAAAATACGGTATGTATATATAGAATTCGCGACACACTGTGCCCGTCGCTGATTGGTCAAGGCAACCTTTATGACATCGTCGCCATGGCAACCATTATGACATCATCGTCGCTGTGCCCGTTGCTGATTGGTCGAGGCCTGGCGGCCTCGACCAATCAGAGACGCGGGATGTCTACGACCTTTATGACATCATCGTCGCTGTGCCCGTCGCTGATTGGTCGAGGCCCGATTCTAATGCATCGGGTATTCTAGAATATTCGTTGTCATGGCAACCATTATGACATCTACGTCGATACTGTGCCTGTCGCTGAATCAGAAACGTGAGATTTCTACGTCCTTTATGACATCATCGTCGCTGTGCCCGTTGCTGATTGGTCGAAGCCTGGCGGCCTCGACCAATCAGAGACGCGGGATGTCTACGTCCTTTATGACATCATCATCGCTGTGCCCGTCGCTGATTGGTCGAGGCCTGGCGGCCTCGACCAATCAGAGACGCGGGATTTCTACGTCGATGCTGTGCCGGTCTCTGATTGGTCGAGGCCTGGCGGCCTCGACCAGAGAGGCGGGATTTCCAGGACAGACAGACAGACAGACAGAAAAACCCTTAGACAATTATATATATAGATGTGTATCTATATATATAATTGTCTAAGGGTTTTTCCATCTGTCTGTCTGTCTGTCCTGGAAATCCCGGCTCTCTGATTGGTCGAGGCCACCAGGCCTCGACCAATCAGCAACGGGCACAGCGACGATGATGTCATAAAGGAAGTAGAAATCTCACGTTTCTGATTCAGCGACGGGCACAGTATCGACGTAGATGTCATAATGGTTGCCATGGCGACGATGATGTCATAAAGGTTGCCTCGACCAATCAGCGACGGGCACAGTGTGTCGCGAATTCTGGAATCATCATTGTCCATATACTACGGGGACATGCATATTCTAGAATACCCGATGCGTTAGAATCGGGCCACAATCTAGTATATATATATATATATATATATATATATATATATATATATGTATATATATATTTATATATATATATATATATATATATATATATATATATATATATATGTATATGTATATATATATATATATATATATATATATATATATATATATATATATATATATATATATATATATATATATATACTAGATTGTGGCCCGATTCTAACGCATCGGGTATTCTAGAATATGCATGTCCCCGTAGCATATGGACAATGATGATTCCAGAATTCGCGACACACTGTGCCCGTCGCTGATTGGTCGAGGCAACCTTTATGACATCATCGTCGCCATGGCAACCATGAGACGCGGGATTTCTACGTCGATGCTGTGCCTGGCGGCCTCGACCAATCAGAGTGCCGGGATTTCCAGGACAGACAGACAGACAGACAGACAGACAGACGGAAAAACCCTTAGACAATTATATATATAGATATATATATATATATATGTATGTGTATATATATATATATATATATATATATATATATATATATATATATATATATATATATATATATATATATTTTACATATCTTTATTTTTAACTCCGGAAAAGAAGGATGATTTGAATTTTAATATATACACATTTAAAAAAAACTTCTTTTTATTTCTCAGTTTTCTGTTTTAAGTCCTCATTAGGGACTTTAACCTGTGATCTCTTATAGTACACACAGCATTGCTCAAGTATTACCATATTTTTCAGACTATAAGACGCACCACAAATATTAAAAAGGAAAATCGGGGAAAAAAATAATGCATCAAATAGGGGTCCATCTTACAGTCTGAATTTAGCTTACTGGGGGGAAATTGGCAGCACTGGTGGAGCGGGGTCACAGGAGTTGTTCGGTGGTCTGGCGTTGCTCTGTCTCCCATCCCAGGCTGGAGCGCAAGTTCGGCGGTGCAGGGTGAAAGCCCCACATATCCATTGCTGCAATGCGGTGACCTACGGGAAATCCCATCCCAAGCTGGTTTAGTGGTGCGGGGGCTCCGCCGACATGTTGTGAAAGCCCAGAGTCACTGCACTTCCATTGCTGCAATGCGGTGGCCTCCGGGAAAATGACTGTCCAGATTGAGATCTTGGAAACGAGATCTCGTCTCGAGATCTCAGAAGACAAGATCTCGTCTTGAGATCTCGAAAAATTAGATCACAGTGCAGCCTTGAGGCCACCGCACTGCAGCAATGGTAGTGCAAGGGGCTCCAGGGCTTCACAAAATATCTACGGGGGCCCTGCAGCGCCAAACCAGCCTGGGATGGGAGTGAGATCATTGCCCTGAAGCATTGGACCACCGAACACCCCCCTCTTCCCAGCCCAGGGTCAGCAGAATTGCACGACTCCTGCTGCCACCACACTCCAGGTAAGTACATTTGGACTATAAGACGCACCCCCATTTTCCCCAAAAATTTTTTTGGGAAAAAAGTGCTTCTTATAGCCCACAAAATACGGTACTTTGACAAAGTATCTCACACCATCCTTATTGAAAAAATGACTAAGTATGGAATGGACAAGGCAACTGTTCGGTGGACTCAGAGTCATAACTGGCTTAGTTATCAGACCCAAAGAGTGGTCGTAAATGGATTCACATCCAGTTGGAAAAATGTCTCAAGTGGGGTACCAAAGGATTCTGTCCTGGGCCCTGTATTGTTCAACATCTTTATCAATTATTTAGATTAAAGGAATTGAGGGTACAATGATTAAATTTGCTGATGACACAAAGCTAGGAGGGATGGCTAATACTAGAGAAGAGAGGATTCAAAAAGATATAAATAAACTGGGGCAGTGGGCAGCAACTAACAGAATGATTTTTAACAGGGAAAAATGCAAACTACTACATCTGGGCAATAAAAATGAAAAAAGCATTTACAGAATGGGAGGAATAGGACTAAGCAACAGCACATGTGAAAAAGACTTAGGTATACTAATAGATCACAGACTCAACATGAGTCAACAGTGTGATGCAGCAACAAAAAAGGCAAATGCAATTCTGGGATGTATTAACAGAAGCATACAGTCTAGATCACATGAAGTCATTATTGCCCTCTACTCCTCTTTGGTCAGACCTCATCTGGAATACTGTGTCCAGTTTTGGGCACATTTTAAAAAAGACATCAACAAACTGGAGCAAGTTCAGAGAAGAGCGACCAAAATGGTGACCGGTCTGCAAACCATGTCTTATGAGGAACGGTTACAGGATTTGGGAATGTTTAGCTTACAAAAAAGAAGACAGAGGAGATTTTATAGCCGTCTACAAATATCTGAAGGGCTGTCACATTGTAGAAGGATGATCTTTATTCTCCTTTGCACAAGGAAAGACTAGAAGCAATAGGATGAAACTGATTGGGAGGAGACACAGATTAGATACAGTATTAGAAAAAGCTTTTTGACAGGGAGTGATCAATGAGCGGAACAGGCTTCCACGACAGGTGGTGAGTTCTCCTTCAATGGTAGTCCTTTAACAGAGGCTGGATAGACATCTGTCTGGGATGATTTAGTGAATCCTGCTTTGAGCAGGGGGTTGGACCAGATGACCCAAGAGGACCCTTCCAACTCTACCATTCTATGATTCTATGGTATGGAGTATAGTAAAAAGCACGTCTTATGGCTAGACGTCACAGGAAAATTAACTTGGCAGGAATCTGGACTTTCAGTAGGTCACCGGCTGTCATGGCAGCTCATCAACACACCACAATTGTGTTGTAGGAGGGCCAATGGGCACTCGATCTCTGAGCTTATATGCCATTGTCAGTGATTGACAGCAACATTAACAGAAGTAATTTCAGTATTTATCCATCAAGGAGCATTAAGGGGTTAACATGTGCCAAATAAATCAAAGTCCAAACTGCCGAGCCCCAACCTATACCGACTGCCATATCGCTGTCACAGTAGCTACTTTAAGCCACTACGAAAGGGAACTCATGACAGAATTATACAGCTCTTATTAAAGGGGGTTTCCACTTATAGAAAAGTGATCTCTAGAAGTTTCCTAGCAAGTAAAATCAAAGTTATGTTAGTACTCACCCTCCCCAGTCCAGCATCTGGACCCAGCAACATGTTTGTTGCATTCATTTGTCACTGGTGCACCCAAACACACAAACGTAATTGGTATTGGAAAGCTGATGCTGAACAGGGTGAGGATGAGTACTGTCTAACTTTGTTATAGGACATGCTGGGAACCATTTGTGGACCACTTTTCTATAGGTGGAAAACCCCTCTAAGTTCAAAAAGGGCTGTATACATTAACATTTAGCTCCCCGTGGTGGTGGCCAGAATAACTGAAAATCATCACACAGTTACAAATAAATTATTTAAGAATCAATTTAGGACCTAAAAATAAAATGATGGACATTAATGAAGTTGTCTCAACTTACTAAATTATCACCTGTTCACAGGATAGATGATACTGATCGCAGGTGGTCCCACTGCTGTATAGGTAATAACTTACTGATTGCTGGCGGACCCACTTCTGGATACTTGCAGACATACTGATCACTGATGGTCCCACTCCTGGGTAGGTGATACCTTGCTGATCGCTGGCGTGCCCACTGCTGGATACGCGCTAACATACTGATCACTGGGGGTCCCACTGCTGGATAGGTGATAACTTACTAACCAGTGATGGTCCCTCTCCTGGATAGGTGATACCTTACTGATCACTGGAGGTCCCACTGATGGATAGGCGATACCTTACTGATCACTGGAGGTCCCACTGATGGACAAATGTTAACTTACTGATCACTGGAGGTCCCACTGATGGATAGATGATACTTACTGATCACTGGAGGTCCCACTGATGGATAGATGATACTTACTGATCACTGGAGGTCCCACTGATGGATAGATGATACTTACTGATCACTGGAGGTCCCACTGATGGATAGATGATACTTACTGATCACTGGAGGTCCCACTGATGGATAGATGATACTTACTGATCACTGGAGGTCCCACTGATGGATAGATGATACTTACTGATCACTGGAGGTCCCACTGATGGATAGATGATAACTTACTGATCACTGGAGGTCCCACTGATGGATAGATGATACTTACTGATCACTGGAGGTCCCACTGATGGATAGATGATACTTACTGATCACTGGAGGTCCCACTGATGGATAGATGATACTTACTGATCACTGGAGGTCCCACTGATGGATAGATGATAACTTACTGATCACTGGAGGTCCCACTGATGGATAGATGATACTTACTGATCACTGGAGGTCCCACTGATGGATAGATGATACTTACTGATCACTGGAGGTCCCACTGATGGACAAATGTTAACTTACTGATCACTGGAGGTCCCACTGATGGATAGATGATACTTACTGATCACTGGAGGTCCCACTGATGGATAGATGATACTTACTGATCACTGGAGGTCCCACTGATGGATAGATGATACTTACTGATCACTGGAGGTCCCACTGATGGACAAATGTTAACTTACTGATCACTGGAGGTCCCACTGATGGATAGATGATACTTACTGATCACTGGAGGTCCCACTGATGGATAGATGATACTTACTGATCACTGGAGGTCCCACTGATGGATAGATGATACTTACTGATCACTGGAGGTCCCACTGATGGATAGATGATACTTACTGATCACTGGAGGTCCCACTGATGGATAGATGATACTTACTGATCACTGGAGGTCCCACTGATGGATAGATGATACTTACTGATCACTGGAGGTCCCACTGATGGATAGATGATACTTACTGATCACTGGAGGTCCCACTGATGGATAGATGATACTTACTGATCACTGGAGGTCCCACTGATGGATAGATGATACTTACTGATCACTGGAGGTCCCACTGATGGATAGATGATACTTACTGATCACTGGAGGTCCCACTGATGGATAGATGATACTTACTGATCACTGGAGGTCCCACTGATGGATAGATGATACTTACTGATCGCTGGCAGTGCCACTCCTGGATAGATGATAACGTGCTAATTTGAGACATTATTATTTATTATTATAGTGCCATTTATTCCATGGCGCTTTACATGTGAGAAGGGGTATACATGATAAAACAAGTACAATAATCTTAATCAATAGAAGTCACGACTGGTACATAAGGAGAGAGGACCCTGCCCGTGAGGGCTCACAATCTACAATTAAAATTAGTGAGGGAAGACCGCCATCTGCTGGCTGGGAGGAACCAACTTGTACCAGCAGAATTTCGGGATGATCAAGTTATTGTACTGGGCCTGTTTAGGTGGCTCGCATGATAGGGTTCCTGGGTATAAAAGCCTTATGCGTGAAAAAGGGGGATTTGGGCCCCGAGAAGGAGAGCGAGGCAGACATGGACCAGGGATGGCATCAGAGCTAGCATAACAGGTCTCAGCGGAAAGTCTACACCACTAAGGTGCCGGTCATTGCCTGACAAAGTCTAGATCCAGAGTGAGATCCAGAGTCCAAAACCTAGAGTCTCGAACTGCGCCAGTCAAAACCAAGAGTCCATACTACGCTGGGCAAGACCAGGACCTGTGCCTCATGCCATTTAAGTTCAAGGGACCAGACGACACTTATCAAGAGTTGAGACCAAGTCTTTCCCACCTCAAGCTCAGACGTCTGCTGGCGGTCCAGCTCCAAAGGCCTGCTAGGAGATGACAATCAGAGGAGCATGCCTACAGTTGCGGAAGGTCAGTGAGCAGGGCTGTCACGTCCAGCTATAGTTTACAGTATTGGGGTTGGACTGGATTAGGACACCAGATGGGGAGGGGACTGGTTGGTGCGTGGGAGGCACAACGTGCTTTAATAGACTTTGTCAGAAAGACTTGCATCCTAGCGGGAAAAACCAGTGAGCCTCGTAGGGCCAGAATTACAGGAAGAACTTACGTGGTAACTCCCGTGAATGAGCGTAACCCTCATGAAAAGAGAACATTAACGTCACATAGTGAAGAGTGTTCATTATTACTTTCTTTGCATCGTTATATGGTTTATGGTTGATTGTTTAATAGCAATACAAATTGTCTATAGCTTAGTATTGTGTGCACAATCAGGATGTCAAATTACATGATATCTTGGAAAATATGGATATTAGATATGTTGCCAGAAAAGTAACACAGAAATAGTCAGAGGACGCAATACCAGAGAAAATGCAGGAGATCCGCTTAATATTAGACCACAGTAAAGCAGAGGAAAGTTAACATAGATGTAGGTACCGTAATTAAATTGAATGATCCTTAATCAAGTGCATAAAGCGTAAGGTGCTGTAAAAAAAAGTGTGCATCACAATAAAGGAAACAAAGTAGTAGTAAAAACTCACGTGTGCTGATGTATGATGTGGGATCTCCCGCAGCCCCGACGCACGTTTCTTGAGATGACTTCCTCAGGTACATGGAAAGATAGTGGCAAAGGGTCCTTAATGCCTATTTATTCAGGTTGATAGTTGGGAACGTGTGTGCCAATCGATGCTCATTTCATGATTATTAAACAGGTCGGCAGTCATCTGACTACTGAGCAAAACACTCGTTCGTCAGGTGAGATGACTTTTCAGCAAAGCTTACAAATTATCATGCTTGGCAGCACATCGTGCTGAGTCAAGAGGAGATGTGCTGCTGATAACATGGTGTTCTATGCACGCAGAAGCATCATTCCACGCATATAGTAGCGTGGCTGACATTAAACACGTTCAACAAACAACTGCGTATTGGCTTGCATGTTACAGATTGGAGAGCATTTAAAGGCCGTCGTCGGACCATCTACATGGCTCCTTAAAAGGGAAGAGTGCTGCTAAGAATCTAGACTCGCAATTTCAAGACTGCTGCATCCCTCTGCAAGACATTCACAATTTTGGACTTTTCAGAGCCGTCAAATCTCTCTTCTGACCCATTTTGCCAAAGGAAAGGAAGTTGCCTAATACTTAAGCACACCTTATATAGGGTTTTGATGTCACTAGACAACACCCCTCCTCATTACAGAGATGCACATCACCTGATTTACTTAATTGGTAGTTGGCTCTCAAGCCTGAACAGCTTGGAGTAGGACAACATGTATAAAAAGTATCATGTGATCAAAATACAATGTGCCTAGTAATTCTGCACACAGTGTATGCAGCAAACGTATCCATAGGGCCCTATTCACACAACAGAGGCCGGAAGAGTTGGTTTCTTTCCTGAATAATTAATATATATAGTGAAAGTCTCAGGCGGGATGTGAAAAAGGGACTTTTTTCTTGATTTCTTTCCTGATATTATTATTATTGTACATTTTTATAGCGCCATCTATTCCATGGTGCTTTACATGTTAACCCCTTAGCGACCGCCGATACGCCTTTTAACGGCGGCCGCTAAGGGTACTTAAACCACAGCGCCGTTAATTAACGGCGCTGTGGAAAAAGTAAATAGCGCCCCCCAGAGGCCGATTTTCTCCGGGGTCTCGGCTGCCGGGGGTAGCCGAGACCCCAGAGAACATGATTCGGGGGGTTTTTCACCCACCCCGCATTTGCGATCGCCGGTAATTAACCGTTTACCGGCGATCGCAAAAAAACAAAAAAAAAACGCGATCTCTTTTTAATTTCTCTGTCCTCCGATGTGATCGCACATCGGAGGACAGAGAAAAGGGGTCCCAGGTGTCCCCCAATACTCACCTATCTCCCCCGATGCTCCTCGTGTCTCCCGGTGGGCGCCGCCATCTTCAAAATGGCGGGCGCATGCGCAGTGCGCCCGCCGGCCGGCACCGGGAGAATCTTTGGGGTCTCGGCTGCCGGGGGTAGCCAAGACCCCAAAGAGCATGATCGGGGTCGGTTTTACCGACCCCTGTTTTGCGATCGCCGGTAATTAACTGTTTACCGGCGACCGCAAAAAAAAAAAAAAAAAGTAAAGTGTAATGCTCTGTCCTTTGATGTGATCGCACATCAGAGGACAGAGAAATAGGGGGATTCGGGGACCCTA
Source organism: Ranitomeya imitator (assembly GCF_032444005.1). Lineage (NCBI taxonomy): Eukaryota > Metazoa > Chordata > Amphibia > Anura > Dendrobatidae > Ranitomeya > Ranitomeya imitator. The sequence goes on from NC_091285.1 coordinate 34,937,167, forward strand.
CAATACTCACCTGTGTCCCTGGATCCTCTTGCTGCTCCTCCTGGCCGCCGGCAGAAGAAAATGGCGGGCGCATGCCCAGTGCGCCCGCCATCTGTCTCCATCTGCCGGCCGGCAGGAGAAAAGCAGTTGGGGCTAAAATTAGGGTTAGGGGTAGGGTTAGGTTAGGGTTAGGGTTAGGGCTAGGGTTGGGGCTAAATTTAGGGTTAGGGTTGGGGCTAAATTTAGGGTTAGGCTTCTTTCACACCTACGTCGGTACGGGGCCGTCGCAATGCGTCGGCCCGACATACCGACGCACGTTGTGAAAATTGTGCCCAACGTGGGCAGCAGCTGTAGTTTTTCAACGCATCCGCTGCCCAATCTATGTCCTGGGGAGGAGGGGGCGGAGTTACGGCCACACATGCGCAGTCAGGAATGGCGGATGCGACGTACAAAAAAACGTTTCATTGAACTTTTTTTGTGCCGACGCTCCGCCAAAACACATCTGATCCAGTGCACGACGGACGCGACGTGTGGCCATCCGTCACGATCCGTCGGCAATACAAGTCTATGGGCAAAAAACGCATCCTGCAGGCACATTTGCAGGATCCGTTTCTTGTCCAAAACGACGGATTGCGACGGAATGCCAAACGACGCAAGTGTGAAAGTAGCCCTAGGGCTAGGGTTAGGGTTGGGGCTAAAGTTAGGGCTAGGGTTGGGGCTAAAGTTAGGGTTAGAGCTGGGATTAGGGTTAGGGTTTGGATTAGGGTTGGTATTAGGGTTAGGGTTGGCATTAGGGTTACGCTTGGGATTAGGGTTAGGTTTGGGATTAGGGTTAAGGTTAGGGTTGTGATTAGGGGTGTATTGGGATTAGGGTTAGGTTTGAGGTTAGGGTTGAGATTAGGATTAGGGGTGTGTTGGATTTAGGGTTTTGATTAGGGTTATGGTTAGGGTTAACATTAGGGTTGTTTTGGGGTAAGGGTTGTGATTATGGTTAGTGATTAGGATTATGGATCAGGTTGGGATTAGGGTTAGGGGTGTGTTGGGGTTAGGGTTGGAGCTAGAATTGGGGGGTTTCCACTGTTTAGGTACATCAGGGGGTCTCCAAACACGACAGCCAATTTTGCGCTCAAAAGTCAAATGGTGCTCCCTCCCTTCTGAGCTCTGCCGTGCGCCCAAACAGTGGGTTACCCCCACATATGGGGCATCAGCGTACTCGGGATAAATTGGACAACAACTTCTGGGGTAAAATTTCTCTTGTTACCCTTGTGAAAATAAAAACTTGGGGGCTACAATATCTTTTTTGTGAAAAAATTTTTTTTTTTTTATTTTCACGACTCTGCATTCTAAACTTCTGTGAAGCACTTGGGCATTCAAAGTTCTCACCACACATCTAGATAAGTTCCTTGGGGGGTCTAGTTTCCAAAATGGGGTCACTTGTGGGGGGTTACTACAGTTTAGGTACATCAGGGGCTCTGCAATCGCAACATAATGCCCACAGACCATTCTATCAAAGTTTGCATTCCAAAAAGGCGTTCCTTCCCTTCCGAGCTCTGCCGTGCGCCCAAACAGTGGGTTACCCCCACATATGGGGCATCAGCGTACTCGGGATAAATTGGACAACAACTTATGGGGTCTAATTTCTCTTGTTACCCTTGTGAAAATAAAAACTTGGGGGCTAAAAAATCTTTTTTGTGGAAAAAAAAAAAATTTTTTATTTTCACGGCTCTGCATTATAAACTTCTGTGAAGCACTTGGGCATTCAAGGTTCTCACCACACATCTAGATAAGTTCCATGGGGGGTCTAGTTTCCAAAATGGGGTCACTTGTGGGGGATTTCTACTGTTTAGGCACATCAGGGGCTCTCCAAACGCGACATGGCGTCCGATCTCAATTCCAGCCAATTCTACATTGAAAAAGTAAAACGGCACTTTCTCTTCCAAGCTCTGCGGTGCGCCCAAACAGTGGTTTACCCCCACATATTGGGTATCGACGTACTCAGGAGAAATTGCACAACAACTTTAGTGGTCTAATTTCTCCTGTTACCCTTGTGAAAATAAAAATTTGTGGGCAAAAAGATCATTTTTGTAGAAAAAATGCAATTTTTTATTTTCATGGCTCTACGTTATAAACTTCTGTGAAGCACTTGGGGGTTCAAAGTGCTCGCCACACATCTAGATAAGTTCCTTAAGGGGTCTAGTTTCCAAAATGGTGTCACTTGTGGGGGGTTTCCACTGTTTAAGCACATCAGAGGCTCTCCAAACGCGACATGGCGTCCAATCTCAATTCCAGCCAATTCTACATTGAAAAAGTCAAACGGCGCTCCTTCACTTCTAAGTTCTGCGGTGCGCCCAAAAAGTGGTTTACCCCCACATATAGGGTATTGGCGTATTCAGGAGAAATTGCATAACAAAATTTATGGTTACATTTCTGTTTTTACACTTGTGAAAATAAAAAAAATGGTTCTGAAGTAAGATGTTTGCAAAAAAAAGTTAAATGTTCATTTTTTCCTTCCACATTGTTTCAGTTCCTGTGAAGCACGTAAAGGGTTAATAAACTTCTTGAATGTGGTTTTGAGAACCTTGAGGGGTGTAGTTTTTAGAATGGTGTCACACTTCATTATTTTCTGTCATATAGACCCCTCAAAATGACTTCAAATGAGATGTGGTCCCTAAAAAAAAATGGTGTTGTAAAAATGAGAAATTGCTGGTCAACTTTTAACCCTTATAACTCCCTAACAAAAAAAAAATTTTGTTTCCAAAATTGTGCTGATGTAAAGTAGACACGTGGGAAATGTTATTTATTAACTATTTTTCGTGACATATCTCTCTGATTTAAGGGCATAAAAATACAAAGTTTGAAAATTGCAAAATGTTAAAAATGTTCGCCATATTTCCGTTTTTTTCATAAATAATCGCAAGTAATATCGAAGAAATGTTACCACTAACATGAAGTACAATATGTCACGAAAAAAATCTCAGAATCAGCAGGATCCGTTGAAGCGTTCCAGAGTTATAACCTCATAAAGTGACAGTGGTCAGAATTGCAAAAATTGGCTCGGTCATTAAGTACCAAATTGGCTCTGTCACTAAGGGGTTAAAAGGGGCAAATATAGACAAATACAATAAACATGAGCAAAAAACAAGACACTAACAGGTACAGGAGAGAGGACCCTGCCCGCGAGGGCTCACAGTCTGCAGGCGATGGGTGAGGATACACTGGGAGAGGGTAGAGCTGGCCGTGCGGTGGTTACTGCAGGTTGTAGGCTTGTCGGAAGAGGTGGGTCTTCAGGTTCTTTTTGAAGGTTTCGATGGTAGGTGAGGGTCTGATGTGTTGTGGTAGAGAGTTCGAGTATGGGGGAAGCACGGGAGAAATCTTGTCTGCGATTGTGAGAAGAGGAGATAAGAGGGGAGTAGAGAAGGAGATCTTGTGAGGATCGGAGGTTGCATGTAGGTAAGTACCGGGAGACGAGGTCACAGTTGTATGGAGGAGACAGGTTATGGATGGCTTTGTATGTCATGGTTAGGCTTTAACGAAGCATAAACAAAACGTGATTGCTAAAATATTCACACAAATTAGTAATAGACCAAAAAAAAAAAATCACCATTTTGAATACCAAGATGAATAGTCATGGAAGTGCTAAGATTTATGGGAGATCTCTACTGAAATCTTAATTACCCCAGAATGAAGGATTTAATGAGATTGTCTGTCCTTTTTTTATGATGAAAAATGGCTAATCATGATGATAAAAAAAAAGGATTAATAGTGATGAGCGAACGTGCTGGGATAATTTTTATTTTCAGTCTGATCTAGTGTAGGGTTTGAATTTATTTAGGAGTCTGAGATTGAAGTATGATAATATAGGGGTCCGATCAGGGGTCTCATATTATTATAGAGGGCTAGACTCTAATTAAAAATGCTGCTGCTTGCCAGTAGGAGTAATCACTAATTTAGGGTAAATTGTGAGCTATTCTCAGGTATCTCTTTGTGGCCTGCTGCGATTCTTCTTTGTGCAGACATTCCAATGCTGGGGTAATGCTGCCACCTGCTGGTATGTTTTATATAAACTGCAACGTGACATACAAGGCTCAGACATGCATCCGTGGAGTTATTAGTGTTTTTATTCTGCACAAACAGAAGTCAATCAGTAAAGTGGTTGCAAAGAAGCCATGTTTTGTCTGCACGCTTTCTAATGGACACAGCGTCAAGAAACCTTTTTTTTTTTTTTTTTTTTTTTAGAGAGTTTTTGATTTTCTGAAGAGCTATTTAAATTCTCCCACCCCCTCCTCTGATTGGATGGTGCCTAGTTTGAAGACAATTTTATCAGGAGCCAATCAAATCCTCAAATGACCGATAAAAAAAAATGTATGAAGCTGGCTCAGGAGCTGCGCCCGCCTCATACCAGGCAGATGCTGGCTGTGAAACACAGCTGACATGTCTGGAACTGCAGTGGCCAGAGTTTGCTCCGATTGCTGCAGTTTAATAATTTCGAGATTTATTTATTTTTTTTATTTTAATTTATTTTTTTAATTAATTTATTTTTACACAATTTTGCAGCAGCTGGATTTTTTTTCCCTATTTTTCAGTACATTATACGGTAACAAAAATATAAATATATATCAGATCTGGCTAGGTCGATAACAAAAATAAAATTATGGCTCTTGGAAAAAAGGGAGTAAAAAAAAAAAAAAAAAAAATTGGCGAAAATGAAAAAAATTCCCAGGTCATTAAAGACTTAAATAACTGACATTCACTTTTTTCCTACCCATCAAGCGTTTTTCAAAACCTGAACTAAGAAAAAAAAAAAAAAAATTGATCGAAGGATTGATCATTGAATAGAAAAGAGTAGGAAGTTTTTCGAAGCGTTATTTGCGCAATTTTTATGATATTTTTTGGAGCTGACCTGCTCGAACATACTCTTCTGTGTGCACACCTCCCCGACATAGAGTCGGCAGCAGTTTTACAGGGTCAAACCTGTTTGCAGACTCAATTTAATGCCAAATTACAGCGATTTTACTGCAAACGAACTTTCAGCAAATCGTCAAATTTATTATCAAAGTTTCAGTAGCAAAATGGTCAAGAAACAACGCAAACATGAAATCCACGGTCTGGAACACGAGGTCACTTTAATGGAACATACTGGATGTCAATACAATAAATACGTAAAAAAACTGTAAAAATAGAAATGGTATAATACAAGGATGGGAGGGTGGAAATGAGTTACTACGAGCAAAATTAGACTTTACATGAATGTCCTGGCTTACAAGTACGTACATGCGCTGAAGTAAGCGGAACCAGAAATTACAAGCTGCTGCTGATGGATCATTTTGTTGCATGATCTAAATCGAAAGAAACAAATCAACAAAATGCTGCTGGTGGATCCAGTTTTTGCAGGATACCAACAACAAGCTGCTGTTCATGGATCCATTTTTGCAGGATTCAAATTGCAAGAAACCATCAACAAGCTGCTGCTGGTGGATCCATTTTGGCAAGATCCAAGTAACTAGAAACCATTAACAAGCTGCTGCTGATGGATCCATTTTGGCAAGATCCAAGTAACAAGACACCATTAACAAGCTGCTGCTGAAGGATCCATTTTTTTTTTTTCAGGATACCAACAAGCAGCTGCTGCTGAAGGATCCATTTTTTGCAGGATGCCAGCAACAAGCTGCTGCTGATGGATCCATTTTTCTGTAAGATACCAACAAGCCCGCTGCTGATGGATCTATTTTTTTGCAGGATGTCAACAAGCCCGATGCTGATGGATCCATTTTTTTGTAAGGTAGCAACAAGCCCGATGCTGATGGATCCATTTTTTTGTAAGATAGCAACAAGCTCGATGCTGATGGATCCATTTTTTACAGGATGCCAACAACAAGCTGCTGCAGCCATTTTTGCATTATCCAGATTGCAAGAAACAAACAAAATGCTGCTGGTGGATTCATTTTTTGCAGGATACCAACAAGCAGCTGCTGCTGATGGGTCCATTTTTTGTAAGATACCAACAAGCCTGCTGCTGATGGATCCATTTTTATTTAACTGGATACAAACATGCAGCTACTGCTGATGGATCCATTTTTATTTAACAGGATACAAACACGCAGCTACTGCTGATGGATCCATTTGTGCATTATCCAAATTGCAAGAAACCATCAACAAAATGCTGCTGATGAATCCATTTTTTTTTGCAGGATACCAACAACAAGCTGCTGCTGATGGATACATTTTTTGCAGGATCCAAGTAAAATGAAACCATCAACAAGCTGTTGCTGACGGATCCATTTTTTTTTTTTTTTTTAAATGTGTCCCTATTTAGTGCATAAGGTGAAATTAGAAAAAAGTATTTTATCTTGTGCAGTTTTTCCTATGACATTTACCAGGGCCTTTGATAACCTATTGATATGCATTATGCTTTTTTCTGCATTTCTTCAGTGCAGAATAAAGAATAATCCGTCTCATCTGAAGGTTTCCTAATATACAGCCTTTCATATGTCCACATACAAGACGTATATAGCCAGTGAGTCAAAGCTGCACTCCATAAGATGGCAGATGTTTCCAGAAAGAAGGGTCAGGCAATTTTTTTGGCACAGCGTCGCTCACATTCATAAAAAATGCTGCCATTTTTGGAGACGGAACTGCTATTCTAGTCCCTGAATGGAGTAGCATTTCTGGAGCGATGCATGTCACTCAACAAAGGCTCCAAACTAAGCGAATTAAATCAGTGTCTCTTGTACAGCGCTATGCCAGTCTTTGTCGGCCGCCATGTTTGTAAAAATTGGAGGAAGACGTTTTTCAGGGGCTTAAAATTAGTTGGACCAATTCACTTTACCATAAATAAAATGTTAATTTTTAATACTTTGCATTGAATTCTTTGCAGGCAATGACGGCCTGAAGTCTGGAAGCCATGGACGTCACCATCACTGAGCCTTTGTGACGCTTTCCAGGCCTTGATTGCTTCTGACCTGGATTGTTACTTGTTTGTGGGTATTTCTGCCTCATGTTTTGCCTTCATGCAGCTCGATGGGGCTGAGATCTGGTGAGGACTCGGCCACCGCAGAATATTCCACTTCTTTGCCTTCTCCCGAGTTGCTTTCGCCGGATGTTTTGGGTCATTGCCCATCTGTCGTGTGAAGGACTGTCCAACCAACCTTGCTGCATTTGGTAAAATCCGATCGGAAAGTATCGCCTTGTACACACAGGATTCATCCGGCTGCTTCAGTCACAGCATCAGGAAACACTAGTGATCCAGCGCCACTGGAAGCCATGCATGCCAGCGCCATCACAGTGCCTCCACCATGTTTTACAGGGAGTGTGCTGTGCTGAGGATCATCAGCCATCCCAACCTTTCTCCATACTTTCTTCTTCCCATCATTCTCGTACAGTTTGATCTTAGTTATGCTTTTCCGGAACTGGACGGCTTCTTTAGAGGTTTTTTTTTTTTTTTTTTTAGCAAAGTCTAAACTGGCCTTTCTATTTTTAAGGCTGATTAATGGTTTGCACCTTGTGGTGAACCCTCTGTATTTGCAATTATGAAGTCTTCTCTTTATGGTAGATTTAGATAATGAGCCACCTACTTCCTGGAAAGTGTTCACTTGGATGGATTTTGTGAAGAGGTTTTTCTTCACCATGAAAAGGATTTTGTGATCGTCCATCACTGTTTTCTTCCGTGGACACCCAGGCCTTTTTCAGTTGAATTGGCGGCGCCTTATATTTCTGCAATATCTCTGATAGATTTTTGCATTTTCCTTCAGCCTAATGATGGTCTGTTTCTCTTCCATTGGGAGCTAATTTGACCGTATGTTGTGGGTTCACAGCAACAGTTTTCAAATTCAAATACCATATCTGGAATCAGCTCCAGACCTTTTAACACTTAATTGATGATGGATTAAAGAGCCTATTGAAGAGCTTTTGAGATACTTTTAATTCCTTTAAAAAGAGTAAGCTACATATTAAAGATCAATAATTCCTATACCATCAAATTAAAGCTGAGAGTCTGCACTTTAAGCCCATATTGGTTATATAACTGTCTTGAATATGTTTTGGTAACCAGCTAAAAATGACAAAACTTGTGTCACTGTCCAATTATTTCTGGAACTAACAGTATATGGGTTTCTATTGCAGGCTTCAAATGATAAGATAGAATGGTTAAAGGGGTTGTGCAGTGAAGAAAAATCATGGCGGTCGGACCTGCACTGCTCGGCCATTAGAACGGAGGGGTAGAACAGAATGCGAGTCCACCACTCCATTCATTCTCTATGGGGCTGCCAAGTGCTAGGCTTGTTTTTTTCCGGCACCCCACAGGGAATGATTGGCGAACCACTTGGGCGTCCGACCTGCTGTTCCATTTTGAAACGCTGTGCCAATCAATGTGGCGCCTAGCACTCAGACCCCCCACCGATCGTCAACTGATCACGACGACCCCTTTAAAATAGATATATAGTCTACTAGTCCCACAGATGGACGCACAGGACTACACAGAGATCCTACTGGAGCAATACATGCCGAACCACGCGCCTTCTCTCTAAGGTCAATTTACCATATCAGAAACATAAAATATTACATATGTACAGAAAAAATAAGAAATGATGGCTGCAAGCAGTAAATCCAAGCACTTGTATTGTCTGCGGATCACATATATCCAAGCACAAGTGGAAGTGCTCAACTTTAAAACATGACAAGTCCCTAAAATACAAATGTGACCATATAACAATTACTGCGAAGATCCAGGTGACCGCAATTCATGGAAATTTAATCGGGGAGTTATTAAAACATTGAGTAAAAATATAAAAAAATCATGTCCGGTCCTGTAGTGCCAGCTGCCGACGTGAGCGCCAATTATTGCTGAGAATCTGGAGCAGGAATATTCGGAGGTTGGGGTCCTGTCCCCAGAACAGGCCTATTAGTAAGGTTGCCCGATAGGTGGACTCTCATTAAAGCACATCATGGCTCATCAGAGGGTCAGTCACAGCCAAAATACACTTTCGGCAGGAGTTCCTTGCAGTTTTCAAGATCTCGGCTTGCAGTCAATTAGTTGGAACTGGATCCCTCACGGCGTACTTGCATGCACAGTTCATTACCAGACACCTGTTAGGGGCCGGGCCCCTCGGGGCCCATCACATGACCGGGACCAGGCGCTGAGGTCTGATATAGGATGGGTTCTCTTTAGGAGCTCCTGGTGGCAGAGGAGGATGTGACTGGCACAATGGCCCTTCGTAGAAGCCAAAGAAATTACCTCCTCGTTCCTGGCCATACTTTCACCAGCTCCTAAACTCCGTGAATCCGGAGACCCTTCTAAAAGAAAAATAAGGGTAAAATCAGATATATCTTGCATTTACAGACAAGTCATGGATCTGTGGTCTGAGGACTACTGCCGTCCAAATGCTGCTTATTTACATCCTCCTGGCACGTGTAAGATGAGGGCAGGCGTCTCGTCAAACCAATTCTGGCATCATGCAATTGGCAGTGCCACCATCGCCCCATCCCATGGTATACGATAACCATGGGCTCCTGCGGACCACCGCGCTCCGATATGGCACCAGGGTCACTATTCCTATGTACAGATTAAGAGTTTGTTTCCTCCCTGGCCCACCGGGAGCCATAGTCCCTGTGGCTACGCGTCCAGCTGTTTGTTGCTTTCAGATTTCTGGTCCAGGCGGCTTCGGTTGCTTTTCACCATGTAGATGAAATAGGCCAGGGTTTCCTTCTCGTTTACAGGAATGTTTCGGAAATGTCTGCTCACGGTCTGGTGAAAATAATTGAAATATAATGTAAAAATAAAGTCAGAAAAAATGTCTTACAAGCTTTTTTTTTTTAATAAAAAAACACCACATTATTGCATAAAAAAACTATTTTTTATTAATTTACAAGTTTTTTTTAGTAGGACTAAATCTGATGGCCAATACTAAGGATAGGCCATGAATATGAGATTGTGAGGGAAGTGCCAGGAGGCGCCTGATATTCAAACGTATGGGACTGAGCTGCAATACCAGATATGGCCACTACTTAAAATACAGCGCTGTGGCCCTTGGTGGAGCTGACGTGGCCATTTCTCCTGTAGGGGTCGCTGCAGAGGAAATGTGAGATATTTATCCAATGTTACCAATTTACCACACAGTAGGGACTGTCAGCATTAGGACTGTACCTCTGCCAGTTGTGCCTTGTTCAGGCCAGGACGGGTCTGCAGCTTGTAGTGCCTCTTGTACCTGCGGAGAGTGTTCACCTGAAGCTGGAAGAGGTCCACCTGTAGAAACAGAGACAAATGGCGTTACTACATCACACGGCCCGATTATTGAGAAACAGCGTACCCAGAAAAACGCTCGTACGTCGGGTGAAATGATTTTTAAATTGGTTTATAAAGCATCATCCTCGGCAGCACATTGTCCTGTGTAAACAGCTCATGTGCTGCCAAAAAAAAGCAACATTGTCCTGTGTAAACAGCTCATGTGCTGACAACAACAGCAGCAACCCATGGACACAGAACAATCAAGTAGTGATTGTTCTGTGAAAAATATCTGAAGTGTAGTTGGTCTGTCTAAAGCAGCCATGAAATGTCCGTTCTTCAACAAACTTGTAACAGACTGGTCTTGCTGAGGTTCAAGCTGCTCTGCTACCAAGCACCTCAGCAGATCTTCAGTATCTCTGGCAGCATCCGCTCTTCACTGCACGGGTACTAAAATAAAATTTATGATTCTGACAAAAATCAGAATGATGGAGCAGTTAAAGGTGAATTAATCTTTTAGGCCAAGAAATAACCTCTTCTGACTAAGAAGTGTCTAACGGATACGTCACTGTACAATGGAGGCATCTGCCGACAGGATCAGAACTATTCCGGTGCCCAAAACACTCGTCCAACAGAATCAGGACACTGTGTGGCAGTGCTGGAAATTACGAAGAGTCAGGAACAGGGTATACATTACTCAAGCTTTGACTTTTCTGTGGTCTGAATTTGTGGGATTGCGGGATATGAACTGCTTTGGCGGGCGTCCCAATCAGCCTCGGGAGTCTGCTTTGGCGGGCGTCCCAATCAGCCTCGGGAGTCTGCTTTGGCGGGCGTCCCAATCAGCCTCGGGAGTCTGCTTTGGCGGGCGTCCCAATCAGACTCGGGAGTCTGCTTTGGCGGGCGTCCCAATCAGCCTCGGGAGTCTGCTTTGGCGGGCGTCCCAATCAGCCTCGGGAGTCTGCTTTGGCGGGCGTCCCAATCAGCCTCGGGAGTCTGCTTTGGCGGGCGTCCCAATCAGCCTCGGGAGTCTGCTTTGGCGGGCGTCCCAATCAGCCTCGGGAGTCTGCTTTGGCGGGCGTCCCAATCAGCCTCGGGAGTCTGCTTTGGCGGGCGTCCCAATCAGCCTCGGGAGTCTGCTTTGGCGGGCGTCCCAATCAGCCTCGGGAGTCTGCTTTGGCGGGCGTCCCAATCAGCCTCGGGAGTCTGCTTTGGCGGGCGTCCCAATCAGCCTCGGGAGTCTGCTTTGGCGGGCGTCCCAATCAGCCTCGGGAGACTGCTTTGGCGGGCGTCCCAATCAGCCTCGGGAGTCTGCTTTGGCGGGCGTCCCAATCAGCCTCGGGAGTCTGCTTTGGCGGGCGTCCCAATCAGCCTCGGGAGTCTGCTTTGGCGGGCGTCCCAATCAGCCTCGGGAGTCTGCTTTGGCGGGCGTCCCAATCAGCCTCGGGAGTCTGCTTTGGCGGGCGTCCCAATCAGCCTCGGGAGTCTGCTTTGGCGGGCGTCCCAATCAGCCTCGGGAGTCTGCTTTGGCGGGCGTCCCAATCAGCCTCGGGAGTCTGCTTTGGCGGGCGTCCCAATCAGCCTCGGGAGTCTGCTTTGGCGGGCGTCCCAATCAGCCTCGGGAGTCTGCTTTGGCGGGCGTCCCAATCAGCCTCGGGAGTCTGCTTTGGCGGGCGTCCCAATCAGCCTCGGGAGTCTGCTTTGGCGGGCGTCCCAATCAGCCTCGGGAGTCTGCTTTGGCGGGCGTCCCAATCAGCCTCGGGAGTCTGCTTTGGCGGGCGTCCCAATCAGCCTCGGGAGTCTGCTTTGGCGGGCGTCCCAATCAGCCTCGGGAGTCTGCTTTGGCGGGCGTCCCAATCAGCCTCGGGAGTCTGCTTTGGCGGGCGTCCCAATCAGCCTCGGGAGTCTGCTTTGGCGGGCGTCCCAATCAGCCTCGGGAGTCTGCTTTGGCGGGCGTCCCAATCAGCCTCGGGAGTCTGCTTTGGCGGGCGTCCCAATCAGCCTCGGGAGTCTGCTTTGGCGGGCGTCCCAATCAGCCTCGGGAGTCTGCTTTGGCGGGCGTCCCAATCAGCCTCGGGAGTCTGCTTTGGCGGGCGTCCCAATCAGCCTCGGGAGTCTGCTTTGGCGGGCGTCCCAATCAGCCTCGGGAGTCTGCTTTGGCGGGCGTCCCAATCAGCCTCGGGAGTCTGCTTTGGCGGGCGTCCCAATCAGCCTCGGGAGTCTGCTTTGGCGGGCGTCCCAATCAGCCTCGGGAGTCTGCTTTGGCGGGCGTCCCAATCAGCCTCGGGAGTCTGCTTTGGCGGGCGTCCCAATCAGCCTCGGGAGTCTGCTTTGGGGGGCGTCCCAATCAGCCTCGGGAGTCTGCTTTGGGGGGCGTCCCAATCAGCCTCGGGAGTCTGCTTTGGGGGGCGTCCCAATCAGCCTCGGGAGTCTGCTTTGGGGGGCGTCCCAATCAGCCTCGGGAGTCTGCTTTGGGGGGCGTCCCAATCAGCCTCGGGAGTCTGCTTTGGGGGGCGTCCCAATCAGCCTCGGGAGTCTGCTTTGGGGGGCGTCCCAATCAGCCTCGGGAGTCTGCTTTGGGAGCGTCCCAATCAGCCTCGGGAGTCTGCCTTGGGGGGCGTCCCAAATGCCTTACTTCTCCTGTGGTGGCGCTGTGGGGGAAACTTAAGACATTTTGTTTAGGGAACCACAACGATCCTGCTAATGAATGTGCCACCTTCCGCGCAGATCCCTCTCACCTCGGGAACATCTGTATCGTGTTCTGGAGAGTCACCGCCATCATCGCTGGTTTTTCGCTTTCTTTTGTTCCGGACACTTTGAATAAAATTCTTGTGGAAATCGCAAATGTAAAGATGTCGGACCTGCGATAACAGAAGAAATAAAAAAAAAGAAAAGAAGTGAAAACGGACTCAGCAAAGTATAGCGTGCAGCAGTGTAGTATAAAGTGATGTGATTAGTAATACGGTATATAGCAGTACAGTATAGTTACTATGTTGGAGTATATTACATTACAATGCATATCTGCAGTCACAGTACCACACCGTCTCCACTGGCACAAGAGAATCCCGACAGAGCGCAGCTTTCTGGGTGATAACCCTGGACTGTCCCTTTAACTGTTCATCAGCGAGTGTCACCACCTCTATAAAAGCAGAAGTTTGGGCAGTCTGCTGGTCTGGAGCCTTCAGGCGTGTGTTAACACAATGCCAAGGAGGAAACACATGGGCAAAAATCTTAGAGAAGCGGTTGTTGTTCCAATCAATCTGAGAAGGGTCATAAAGCCATTTCCAAACAGTTTAGACCTCATCTAACTACAGCAAGAAGATTAGTCTCAAGTGTTAAACATTCAAGACAGTTAACAAAATTCCCAGGAGAAAATAAGTTCTCAGCAAATTCACCCCAAAGTCAGACCGAGCAATGGTGAAGAAAATTGCAAGAAACTCAAGAATTACAGCTCAGACTCTAAAGGCCTCAAGTTCCAAAGTTCAGAACAGTAACAGAATGACCAATTATGACTGGAAAAGTTGGCATGAAATAGAATTTAAAAACAAATAATTAAAAAAAAAAGAGGAATATGGCATCGCGGCTAACATTTGCAAAGTACAAGACTTATGGAGCAATATTCTTTGGACATTAGACAAAGTGGAGATGTTTGGCCAAATGCCCTGCACCATGATTGAGGAAACCAAGCAACTCAGAGCAACGGTCAAGCTTGGTGATGATTTGGGTTTGTTTTATGGCCACAGGACTTGGGCACCTATTAAACCATGAACTCCCGAACACCAAAAATAGCCCAGCATCAAATGTGAGGCCACAAACTCAAAAGCTAAAGCTTGGCTAGTCCTGGGTCATATAATAAATCAACGATGTCATGTGCACCAGCAAATCTACATCAGAATGGCTGGGAAAAAAAAAAAATCAGTCCATAAGCCAATAGAAATGCTGTGGCGACACCTTACAGCTGCGCCAAAACTCGGACACAAACTCAAGAGACCTCAGCAACGTTATATAGAGTCGGCTACAATTCCTAGAGAACAAAGCGAGAGACTGAAAGCCACACAGAAAACCAAAGCGTAAAGTTATTGGTTGTTCTACGAGCAACTGATTCAGGGGGTGTACTTAGTTCTTCACAAATGGATTCTGCACCACTACTAATGCTATTGTCAATGTCCAGTACAGGATATCTAATATATAAAGCTGAATGTGTGTATGTGTGTGTGTGTGTGTATGTCCGGGATTGGCATCTGCACCGTCGCAGCTACAGCCACAAAATTTTGCACAGTCACACGTCTGGACCCCGAGAGCGTCATAGGCTATGTTGTGAGGTGAAATTTTAACCCCGCGCTTTCCAATTCACCAAACTATTTTTCCCCTATCTACATAATGGGGAAAAGTGAAAGGAAAAGTGTTGGAGGCAAATTGACAGCTGCCAGATGTGAACAAGGGGGACTTAAAGAATGAGAGCGATGGCGCCAAAGAGTATATACCGTACAGTTGCTAAGGTGGGGCCCCGACATGAGATACTCACCACACATGGGGATATGAACACACACACAAAATGCGCCACACACTACCACGTGCTTGAACACATATACCACCCTCAGCACACATTTCACCACACATACACCAACCTCGCCACATAAAAGTCGAAACAAAAGTCTCCGCTCAAAACTTACCACGCGCAAAACTCGCCACATGCAAAAACTAGGCTCACGCAAAACTCGCCACAAGTGCAAAACTCACCTCATGGAAAACTCGCCACACGCAAAACTTGCACACGCGGAAAAATTGCCACACGCACAAAATTTGCAACACATGCAAAAGTTGCCTCACACAAAACTTGCACATACTCAAAAGGCACCAGACATAAAACTCACCACGCGCAAAACTCGCCATGCGCAAAACTTGCTGCACTAACCTGTCACATGCAACTCGACACACAAAAAGTTGCTACACGCATGTCGCCACACAAAACTCATCTCACAAAAGTCGCTACATGCATGTCGCCACACACAACTCAACACACACAACTTGACAGACGAAACTCGCCCTAAAACACACACAAGTCTGGTATTAGCCTTCAAAAATAAAAATCTGATTAATAAGCAGACAAACTACAAGAGCAACAAATGTACCATATAGGAAATACAGCAGCTGTCAGTCACATGACCTGTCTATTATGTGTATGTGTGAGCTAATATATACTGCCAGGGGGAGGGCTTCCTGTTGGCTGGGGATTTATCATGCTGCCAATTTATCTTACAAATACTGAGGTAAAAATACTGAGCAAATAACGTGTTAACGAGGTCTAATACAGGAGATCACACAGGTATATACTATATACAGGGGAGATGACACACAGATATATACTATATACAGGAGAGATGACACACATGTATATACTATATAGAGGAGGAGATGACATACAGGTACATACTATATACAGGAGGAGATGACATACAGGTATATACTATGTACAGGAGGAGATGACACACAGGTATATACTATCTACAGGAGCAGATTACCTACAGGTATATACTATATACAGGAGGAGATGACATACAGGTATATGCTATATATAGAAGATAACGACCAAAAAGAGAAAGAGAGAGCGGCACAGCTCTAAAAAATAGAGAAAACCGGTGACAAACCAACGAGGTGTGTAGCAGTCTAAGAAATGAACCAGGAGGTGCAATCTGCAGAAAAATAGTCCATGACAATCCAGGAAAAAAGACCCGTAGAAGCGCTCTCAGGCAGCGCGAAACGGCCGTCGTCTTACCTGTCGCACTCTCCCTGTCCACTTCCCTCTCCCCCGTGCCGTGAATTATGTGCCGGCTGGCACTGAAATAAAGGACGCTTTGTAACTGCATCTGGTGAGTGCATCTGCTTTCTTATCTTTTTTCCTGGACTATATATAGAAGATGACATACAGGTATATACTATATACAGGAGGAGATGACACACAGATATATACTATATACAGGAGAGATGACACACAGGTATATACTATATACAGGAAGAGATGACATACAGGTATATACTATATATAGAAAGAGATGACATACAGGTATATACTATATATAGGAGGAGATGACATACAGGTATATACTATATATAGGAGATGACATACAGGTATATACTATATATAGGAGGAGATGACATACAGGTATATACTATATACAGGGGAGATGACACACAACAGGTATATACTATATACAGGGGAGATGACATACAGGTATACTATATACAGGAGATGACATACAGGTGTATACTATATATAAGGGAGATGACAAACATGTACTGTATATACTGAGGTGAAAATGAGAGGTGTGAGGTGAAAATGAAAAGGTGTGAGTGCAAAATGAGAGGAGTGAGGGAAAATAGTGCAGTGATCGGAAAATGACAGATGTGAGGTCGAAATGACAAGTGTTAGGCGGGAATGAGAGGAGTGAGGGAGAAAATGAGAGGTGTGAGGGAGAAAATGAGAGGTGTAAGGGAGAAAATGAGAGCTGTGAGGGGGAAAATTAAAGATGTGATTGGGAAAATGAGAGGCGTGAAATAAGAGAAGTGAGGTGCTATAACTAACCACAGATATTTACTATGCCCAGGCAACGCCGGGCTCTTCAGCTAGTCTACTATATAATTGTCGAAGGGTCACTTCTGTCTGTCCTATCTTTCTGTCTGGCTCGGATATTCATTGGTTGTGGCCTCTGTCTGTCATGGAAATGGAAGTCGCTGATTGGTCTCGCCAGCTACCTGTCATGGCTGCCGTGACCAATCAGCGACCGCCACAGTCCGATTAGTCCCTCCCTACTCCCCTGCAGTCAGCGCCCGGTGCCCATTCGCTCCATACTCCCCTCCAGTCACCGCTCACAAAGGGTTAATGCCAGCGGTAACGGACCGCGTTATGCCGCAGGTAACTCATTCTGTTACCGCCGCTATTAACCCTGTGTGACCAAGTTTTTACTATTGATGCTGCGTATGCAGCATCAATAGTAAAAATATCTAATGTTACAAATAATAATAATAATAAAAAAAAAAAAACGTTATTCTCACCCTCCGACGTGCGTCCTCTCCTCGGCAGTGCAAGCGGCATGTTCTGGTGCCAAAGATGCTATGCGAGAAGGACCTTCCATGACGTCAAGGTCATGTGACCGCGATGTCATCACAGGTCCTGCGCTCATACCAACCCTGGGACCGGAAGCTGCCCCGTGCACCGCACACAGGCGCCAGGGGCCCTCGGAAGGTGAGTATATGTTTATTTTTTATTTTAAGACTTTTTTTTAACCTGTTACATACGTGGCTGGGCAATATACTACGCGTCTGTGCTGCATACTACGTCGCTGGGCAATTTATAGTGTACTGGCCAGCCACGCAGCGTACTGGCCAGCCACGTCGCATATTGCCCAGCCACGTAGTATACAGCACAGAGCCACGTAGCATATTGCACAGCCCATGTAGTATATTGCCGAGCTATGTAGTATATTGGCCAGCCACATATGACACAGGTTTAAAAAAAAAAAACAAAAAAAAACATATATTCACCTTCCGCAGGCGCGTTGTAGCACTGTCGCCTCTGTGGGGTGCAGGCGGCATCTTCCGGTGTCAGGGTGTGTTGACGTCACGGTCACATGACCGTCACGGCAGGTCCTTCTGCCAGACCATCCGTGCGACCGGAACGTGCCGCTTGCATTGCGAGGAGCGGGAAAGGCGGCGTAGGTGAGTATATAATCATTTTTTATTTTTTTTTAACATTCGATTTTTTTACTATTGACGCTGTATAGGCTGCGTCAATAGTAAAAAACTTGGTCACACAGGGTTAATAGCAGCGGTAACGGACTGCATTACACCGCGGTCCGTTACCGCTGCCATTAACCCTGTGTGAGGGCAGACTGGAGTGGTGTATGCGGGCAGTGACTGCGGGGAGTAAGGAGCGACCATTTTCTTCCGGACTGTGCGCGTCGCTGATTGGTTGCGGCAGCCATGACAGGCAGCTGGCGAGACCAATCAGTGAACGAATAACCGTGACAGAAGGACAGACAGACGGAAGTGACCCTTAGACAATAATATATATATATATATTCTCTCTATCTAACCGATATATATACACACACACACACATCGCCGGTATAATATAATATAATATAATATAAATATATATATATATATATATATATATATATATATATATATATATATATATATATATATATACATATACACACATATATACACGTCACCGGTACAGTATGTGTGTGTGTGCGCGCCCCGGTACAGTATATATATATATATATATATATATATATATACACACACACACACACACATCACCGGTACAGTATACATATATATACACACACACACACATCGACGGTACAGTATACATATATACACACACACACACACACACACACACCACCGGTACAGTATACATATATACACACACACATCACCGGTACAGTATACATATATATATATATATATATATATATATATATATATATATATATATATATATATATATATATATATATATATATACACACACACACACATCACCGGTACAGTATACATA
>NC_091285.1:34958430-34963430 GCF_032444005.1 Ranitomeya imitator
GGGATTCCCAGACAGAGCCGCCTAACCCCCGACACTTCACACCTCTCGCCCGATAACATCAGAGACTTCTTATCTCAACTAGAAAGAGACTTGGTCCAACTGAAATTAGCATGTGAAAGAAACTCACAAAGCAACGCAAATTACCAAGCAGCAAATGACACAGCCACACAGAAAATAAGGGCCGAAATGTGTGAAATGAAGTGTCAATACAAGGCAGCACTACAGGAAATGGGGGAACTGAAAAAAGACAATGATCAACTCCGAAAGGAGATTAGAGAATTAAAAGCCCATAGCCCTGGTCATCTGAACCAGCAGGGGGCAACGAAAACATGCCAGAGAGCAGACAATATGGCCAGCACTGAACCCCATCAGCAGCACCGTAGCCCACCCAAGACATCACAAAGTCCTGATACTGTCCTAATAATGGACTCAAATCCTGAAACCAGAGAGATGGAAGAGAGAACAGAACCAGCCACCAGCACCACAGACCCTTGTCAGCAGCACCGTAGCCCACCCAAGACATCACAAAGTCCTGATACTGTCCTAATAATGGACTCAAATCCTGAAACCAGAGAGATGGAAGAGAGAACAGAACCAGCCACCAGCAAAGCCAGCACCACAGACCCTCGTCAGCAGCACCGTAGCCCACCCAAGACATCACAAAGTCCTGATATTGTCCTAATAATGGACTCAAATGGGAAGTACCTAAATACACAGCGGCTATTCCCAGGAAAACAGGTCCGTACAATCCGCTGTGCAAGTATTGAACAGGTGACAGAGGTCATCAGTAGACCACGGTTTACCAACCCAAAGCACATTATTATACACACGGGTACAAACAATCGGCCAGACCAGCAGATCGCAGAACAACTGATCAACCTGGCAAAGATGGCAAAACTAAAATTCCGGGACAGTAAAATCATTCTGTCATCGCTGCTTCCAAGAAAGGACATACCCAGGCAAACCACCCAAGCCATCAATGCAGAACTGACTGAAAAGATCAAGACTGTGCCAAACGTGACCCTGGCACAACACCTCTCCATAAACAACAGTCACCTGCACGATGATAAACACCTCAACAAACAAGGGGTCAGCCTCCTGGCCAAAGAGCTGAAGGACATCGTGCTAAACAGAGACCCCGGGCCTGGATTCAACAGTGGCCATAATCACACTGAAAGACCCCCGAGAACGATAAAGCAGAAAACCCCAAGGCTACCTCCTGAAGCTGGAAACAAAGCTCTTCACCCAGTGTCAGACCATCGGAGGTGGAGACCTCCACCGAGGAGACCACCAAGCCCACACAGATACATGCAGAGCAGAGATAGGGATGAGATAATAAACCTACTCAATGCACTGCGCAGAATAATAATGTGACTGGATGGAACCAAGCACCGCTATAAAACAGTCAGAAATCCAGTTTGTCCCACACAGCCATACTCATTACAAGGTATATACACACAAACCACACAGAAGAATGTCTTCACTTACAATCAGCAGCTGGAATATCCAGGGTCTCAACGCCTCAACCTTTGGATCTAAAACAAAGGACCCTGATTTTATACAAAGTATGAAAAATATAGACATTCAGATCCTCCTGGAAACATGGACCAGAGCCGAAAACGAATCCCTGGTGCCTATTGGATACAAGGAATTCTTGGTCCATGCCCAGAAAAATAAAAACATCAAACAGGGCCGGGGCTCAGGAGGAGTAGCGATCTGGTATAAAGAGGAGCTCCACCAGTACATCAAACCGGTGAAGAAAGGAGACAGCCACATATGGATCAGAATCAGCAGCTCCATCCTCACCTGTCAGTCTGATGTCCACCTCTGTGCCACCTATATACCACCGCCAGAGTCCCCCTACTTCAATCCAGACTGCTTCGAGATCTTACAAAGAGAAGCCGCCCATTATCAGGCCCTGGGCAAAGTTCTCATCTTTGGAGACCTCAATGCAAGAACAGGGAGAGAGAGAGACTTCCTGACCACGGATGGAAACATCTACATACTTGGAGCAGAGAATGACGGCCAAGACCCTGTACACACTGAGAGAAACAGCTATGACAGTACAGTCAACAAAAGTGGCAGAAAGCTCCTGAACGTATGTAAAAGTTTAGGACTTCATATCCTTAATGGACGAAGCAAGGGTGACTCCTTAGGAAGGTATACACTAAACTCCCATGTAGGGAGGAGTGTAGTTGATTACGCCATTACAGACCTGAACCTGGCAGATGTCAGCGCCTTCATAGTCACCCCACAAACGCACCTGTCAGACCACAGCCAACTTCTTCTGTACATAAAATCTACAGAGAAACCATCCACTCAGAAGCCACAGCAGAGCGGCCTCTTCACCCGGCCTCCATCCTATAAATGGTCCAAAATGTCAGCACTAAGATATAAAGAAGCTTCCAGCAGACCTGAAATACAGCGGATGCTCCACCACTTCTACAACCTTGAGTACATGCCAAACCCAGAGGGAGTGAACCAAGCAGCAAAGGACCTCAACAATATATTCTACGCAATGGCCAGACTGTCTGACCTTAAAAAAGTCGACTACAAGAGACCAAAAGAAACACAGGTCAATGGCTGGTTTGACAGAGAATGTAAAGCTGTACGGAAGACCCTGAGAACAGCCTCCAACAAGAAACACAGAGACCCCAACCACCTGGGTCTGAGGGAAGCCTATGACTCCATACAAAAGCAGTACAAAACCATCCTCGGGAGGAAGAAGCAGAGTTACATCTCTACCAAGCTCAATCAACTCCAAGACGCCCTCCAAGACAACTCCTTCTGGGAACTATGGAACCACATGGGCACCAAAGACAAGAAAAACAACAACCATATCCAAAATGGCAACCTCTGGCTCCAATACTTCAGAGACCTCTATAAAGACATTCCAAAGGAAGGACTAAGCCAAGAACAGGAAAACATAATGGCGAAACTAAAAGCAATGGAGGAAAAAATCAAAAACTTCCAAAACCCGGTGGATACACCTATAACACTACAGGAAGTAACCGAGAGACTCTCCTCCATAAGATGTAGAAAAGCCGGCGGCCTAGATGGAATCCTACCAGAAATGCTGAAGTACAGCCCACCAGAAATACAGGCTGCAATGGTTAAACTCTTCAATATTGTACTGAGTGCCGGCTACTTCCCTCGTACCTGGAACCAAGGCCTCATCACACCCATCCACAAGAGTGGGGACAGGTATGACCCAGCTAACTACAGAGGCATATGCGTCAGCAGCAACCTGGGAAAACTGTTCAACAGTATCCTGAACAAGAGGATCCTCACCTTCCTCACCGAGCACAACGTCCTCAACAAGAGCCAAGCAGGGTTCATGCCGAACCACCGCACCACTGACCACATCTATACTCTGCACAGCCTCATTCAGAGACACGTCTACAATACAAAGAATGGGAAGATATACGCCTGCTTTGTGGACTTTAAAAAGGCTTTTGATTCAGTGTGGCACCCGGGCTTATTCCTGAAACTGCTGGAGAGTGGAATAGGAGGAAAGACCTACGATGTCATCAAAAGCTCCTACACCGAGAACAGCTGCAGCGTGAGTGTGAGCGGCAAAAGAACGGCTTTTTTCCAGCAGAGCCGCGGAGTAAGACAAGGCTGCAGCCTAAGCCCAACGCTCTTCAACATCTACATCAACGAGCTGGCTACCGCCCTGGAATCCTCCTCAGCACCAGGTCTCACCCTCCACGACGCCCAGGTGAAATTCCTGCTGTATGCAGATGACCTGCTGCTGCTGTCACCAACCGAGAAAGGCCTCCAGGACAACCTGAAAATCCTAGAGAAATTCAGCTCCACCTGGGCCCTACCGGTCAACCTAAAGAAAACCAACACCATGGTGTTCCAGAGGAGAAAGAGAAGATCAGACCAACACCCATCATTTATCCTCAACAACTGCGACCTCACAGGAACGGACAAATATACCTACCTGGGCCTAGAGATTCACCGGTCAGGGAACTTCAAACAAGCCATAGAGACCCTGAAAGACAAGGCCTGCAAAACCTTCTATGCCATCCAAAGGACACTCTACCATCTGAAGCCACCAGTGAGGGTCTGGCTAAAAATCTTCGACTCCATCATCGCCCCAATCCTCCTGTATGGCAGCGAAGTCTGGGGTCCTCACACCTACCCAGACTGGTCAAAGTGGGACTCCAGTCCAACAGAAATATTCCACCTGGAATTCTGCAAGCACCTTCTCCAGGTCCATCGGAGCACCTCCAACAGTGCTTGTCGGGCCGAGCTGGGCAGATTCCCTCTACACCTAACAGTTCTAAAGAAGGCGCTGTCATTCCGGGCTCACCTGCATAGGAGCAATCCAAGCTCCCACCACCATAAAGCCCTGATACATGAAGGTGAAACAGAAAAACCAGAACCCCCGGAACAGCCCAGCCAAACCCAACCGGAGCAGAACACCAATCACAACAACCTGACAAAAGCCGGAATTAGGAAGATGGCAGATGAAGGCCAGGAGAGGTATGTCAGTGACTGGCAGAATGATATCATCAGCTCACAGAAACTGACCATGTACCGGAGCCTACAGAGAGACTACAGACTGGCCCCATATCTGGAGAAACTCCCGGACCCCAGAGACCGCCAGATCCTGAGCCGATATAGACTCAGTGCCCACAGTCTGGCCATCGAATGTGGCCGACACAGGCAGAGCTACAAGCCCAGGGAGGAAAGACTGTGCCAACACTGTGATCAGGAGGCCATAGAGGACGAAACCCACTTCCTGCTACACTGCTCCAAATACTCAGCAGTGAGGGACACTCACTTCAGGAGACTCTCACATCTCTTCCCAGACTTCATCACCATGAAGGAGGAAGAGAAAACCTATATCTTGCTGGGAGAAGAAGAGAGAGCGGTGGAGATAGCAGCGCGGTATGTGAGCGAATGTCATAGACTGCGAGAAAGAGAACTATGATGCCATGGACTATAGCCCCCAACCTGGACCTGCCCCATCCACCTCCCCTATGCCA